>NC_139640.1:14035807-14053307 GCF_964638095.1 Poromitra crassiceps | reverse complement strand
AAGTGTCCTCTGCATTTAACCCATCCAGGCATGTCCTTTCCTCCGGGGGGCAGGCCAGGAGCAGTGGTCGCTTTCTCGTACAGCGCCCGGGGACCAACTTCGGGTGTTGTCGTCACTGGTCGGATGACGATGACGATCTGATCTTCTGCATGTTTTTAGTGGGGGGGTTATATACGGAGGAACCCCCTGGGGGAGCACGGGGAGAACATGCAAACTCCACACAGAGAGAAAGGCCCTTACGACGAGATACCCCACCTGGGCAGTAGGCACTGAAGATATGGGGGGGAACACAACCACAGCGCCCACAGTGTCCCAGGCGAGAATCGAACTCAGGACCTTCTGACTGTGAGGCGACAGCTCTACCACTGAGCCACCGTGCACCCAAAAAACATGAAATGAAACTCGTTTTCAACATGTTTTAGATCACAGACATTGCATATCCTGTTCTCTTCTGGTATAGCTGTGAACCGCCCGTGTGTGTGTGTGTGTGTGTGTGTGTGTGTGTGCGTGTGTGTGTGTGTGTGTGTGTGTGTGTGTGTGTGTGTGTGTGTGTGGACGCACGCACGCGCACATGTGTGGGTGTCGCAACTGTCAATATATGGAAGGGATGCTGACGTGTAGCGGGGCAAACCGCTGCCACACACACACACACACACACACACACACACACACACACACACACACTAGAGAGCTGCAAACCCGAGGGTACCCTCGCGGGCCCCTGGAGCCGGGCTTTTTTTAAATGAATTGCTCCGAGCCGCCGGGGCCGGGCCGGGCACAGACACACACACACACACACACACACACACACCGTCCCCACACACACACCCTCACCGTGACGTTAGTCTGCCACTCCAGTCCACAATCCACGTCATGACATGTTTCAGTCAGCGTGCTGTCACTGTCAGCATAAAAAACAACAACAAAACAAGCCGCGTGTGTCCGTGTCGTGAGAGAGAAATAAGATCGATGGACATAAAACAAAGTTTGCGAGGGGAGAGTTAAAGGGGGACTTACCCCCCCAGATATGTGACAAAACGGAATGCTGCTTATTTTAAAAAAACTATGGGAAAAACCAAGAAATGACGTCTCCTCTTGTCTCACTATACTCTTTGGCTGTGCTCAGGTCAGAATTCTTTTTCCGGAAATCGACGCCATGACAGTTTGCCCATGCACCGCCTAAAAAATAAGTTATATGAGAGCTACAAAATCTTTATAAATATCAACAACTAGCCAATGCTGGTGGCCTGTATGGAAACAGCGTTGCTCAAAATGGTTGGAAGTGATATCAATTTGGTCATTCAGTGGCAAACTAACTGCCATTGTCTCCCATGTAAGTATCGTTAAAAGAGCCTGGTTATCGCAGCACAGCACAATAGTCAGGACAAACCCCCCGCTCTCAACACGCTCTAATGTAATCACAATGGGAGATTTCTGCACGTTATTAACTTGTCCAACTTATCCTCTAGAACTCTATGCAGTTAGATTTTAATTTTCGTTTCTCCCTCTTTCGTGATTCTTGTCAAAAGGTGTAGTGCACCTCTGCTTTTTCCTCTCGAGCGCAGAGCAGAACTGCAGCGGGCCGCAGAACATTCTCCCCCTCCTTCCTCCTCAGGCCCCGGCTGCTCACCCTACAGTACAGGGAAACAGCCTCCTGCCTGGGGCGCCAGTTCAGCTAGGGCGCTCTGTAGCCCTCACAAAACAACAACAAACACAAACTAAAATCGCTGCGGTCCACCAGTGGACGACCAGTGGTCCGGTGACCACCAGTGGTCTTTGAGAGGATTCCAGGATTCTCTGTTATCTCTCAACCTAATATATATGGAATTCTGGACAAAATCATATCTAGGCTACATAAAAATAAAATAAAAATCAGATTTGCATCTGAGAGACCAAATCTCATCATATGGGGGTGTCACGGTGAGTAGATGGTGTGATGAGTGGACCCAAGTGCAGACAACAGCAGGAGGTGGATGATGAGTAAACCAAAAACGTATATTTAATTAAATGACAGGTAACATAAAGACAGGTAACAGGGACCGAACACACGTGAACTTGATGATGACCAGACAAAGACTGAGAGGTGAACAGGAACCTAAATACACAGAGGGAAGTGATTAGACTAACATAGATCTGCTGCACCTAGACAGTGAAACATGAGGAACCTGAGGGGATAAGAGACATAGGGAAAGTCTGACAAAGTCACAATCGTGACAGGGGGTCCATTGCCCCAATGTGAACTAAATTAGGGCTCCTTAGTATAAAAAAGGTTGGGAATGATTTACAGCAACACAATGCCATTTCCTTCCGTTTATGATTATAGTGGCGTTTATTGATAGTATTGTGTTACATAGGAGTTGGTAGGAAAATAACAGCCGATTGTAATCAATTAACAGGTGATTAACAGGTCAAGTGACACAAACAGCCAATGAGCTGTGTGTATTGTAGCGCCATATTGGTAGGAAAATGCTTGTGACATCATGGGAATAGGCTTGGAGTTGTGAGGAGCCGGGAAAGGGTACAGGGGGAGTAGGGGAGTAACTATCTTGAAATCCCATAGTCTTTGGGTACAACGTGACGTCAGGTTGTACCACATTTTGTGCAGTTTTGAGGGCAAAAAAAAGCAGGGTTGAACCCACAGAGGTCACTTATGCTGCTGAAAATGATACAAATGGTACAATGGTCAGAGTTTGGTCTCAAATGTGGAGATTCTGACCAGAATTCTTCACACATCACCCCCAAAGTCATATATATTGGTTAAAGCTGAAGAAAAGTGTTTTGGGGGTAAGTTACACTTTAAACAGTCCCCACTGCAGTAGGGACAGCTCATTTCAACCTATTGAAAACGAACCCATCTACCATACATTGTGAGGACACTAATGTGACGTTATTCAATGCAGCTATAAACGGTAAGTCTGCTGTTTTAATTTCGATAATGCTTGAGTGACATAATGTTTCAGTTTGTGGACATTGTTGCTGTTGGCAATTAAACAATCTAACATTCTCTTTCTCGAGACAATATGTCTGGATTTTGATAGGCCACGGTAGCGTGTGTGAGAGGGGGAGAGAGAGACAGAGAGAAAGCTGCGGTGGTTGTCTTTATTGGCAACACAATCTATCAACATTTTGGACCAACGAGTTCAGCATCGCGGCAGCATGCACGGAGAGGGAGAGAGAGATGTGTCGTCATCAGTGTTGGGCAAGTTACTTTCAAAATGTAATATACTACATATTACTAGTTACTTTCATTTTAAAGTAATAAGTTACTTTACAATATTACTGTCTGTGTAGAGTAACTCGTTACTTATTACACTACTTTTGCATTACTTTCACCAAAACAACAGCAGCAACATCGCTGCCCTGGAACCATTCCGAAAAATAATTTCAACCGCCTTGAAGTCAGTGTAAACAATCCAAAATTCTAAATGTTATCCTTTTCCTTTGTTATTGCCATCTATAGTGGTTATTTGCATAAAAACACACACAGTTTGATTAGGAAATGATTGTATCTTTTTTAAATATGAGCTTTGATTTAAAAAAAAGTAACTCAATTTGTAACTTGAGTTACTTGACAAAGTAATATTACTGAAATCCTATAAGTAATAAGTTATATTACTGAGTTACTGCCAAAAGTAATATATTACATGTAATATATTACCTTTGTAATGAGTTTCCCCCAACACTGGTCATCATATCATGATATTGATGTCGGGCCTCGCAACAGGCTCGGGCCATTTAATTTCATAACTCATCCGGGGCCCGGGTCGGGCACGGGCCTGCATGTCACGGGCCGGTGAGGGCTCTGGCCGAGATTTCAGGCCGGTGCAGCTCTCTAACACACACACACACACACACACACACACACACACACACACACACACACACACACACACACACACACACACACACACACACACACACACTCAGTGAGAGAGAGAGAGAAAGACACAGACAGACAGAGAGAGAGAGAGAGGGACTGGGGGAATGATCCTCCCATGCAATACGTCCTGCCGGTCAGGTGAATGAAAGTGAAACTTCTGTCAACTGCACATGTATCAGAGGTAGCATGTGCTAATCTACAACTCTTCTCTAGATCCTAACCTACCTGCAGCACCAGCAGGCTTAGATCCTGGAAGCTACAAGGAGAAACTCTGAAGAAAACCTTCAGAGGAAAAACTGTTAGAAACCTGAGGTCACAGACAGACAACTGAGCCTGAGACAGACAGCTGCCGGGACAAACAGTGGACCGACAGAGACATGGACAAACAGTGGACTGACAGAGACATGGACAAACAGTGGACTGACAGAGACATGGACAAACAGTGGACTGACAGAGACATGGACAAACAGTGAACTGACAGAGACATGGACAAACAGTGGACTGACAGAGACATGGACAAACAGTGGACTGACATAGACATGGACAAACAGTGGACTGACAGAGACATGGACAAACAGTGGACTGACAGAGACATGGACAAACAGTGGACTGACAGAGACATGGACAATGAGACAATGACATGAGAAAATACATCATTTCATCTTGATACTATTATGATCTTTTCCCTCAGGACTCCAGGCTGAAGAAAAACACAACTCAACAGGTAAATAGAGAAAAGACAGAGAAACAGCTGTCTGATTTGAGTTGATTTTTACTTTCAAATCCAAGTAATTGTAAACTGTTTTTAACTAACGACTGTCTTGTCTCTGTTCAGCTGATGATGTCAGGTTGGTGGGAGGAGCCAGCAGCTGTGCTGGTGAACTGGAGATGAAACAACATGGAGTCTGGAGACCAGTGGCTGACAGCAGGTACAGGAGGTCTGAGTGGATCCTGAAGTCAGCAGCTGTAGTGTGCAGAGAGCTCGACTGTGGCTCTGCTGTTTCCACAAAAAGGAGAAAGGATTTCTCAGAAAGAGATGTATGGAGGATCAGTTCTTACTGTCTTCAGTCTGGATCTACACTGAGGGAGTGTTTAGACACACAGTCTGTCTCTTCCTCTCTCAGCCTGCATATCAACTGCTCAGGTAAAACCATCAATGACATCAACTTACAGTAATGTTCACAGTCTCTTGCTTTCTCTGTCACAGTGACACTCAGTGGTTTACATTGGACTGAACTGTACAGTTATGCAGGACAATGGCCTCCTACAGGAAGAGAAGTGTGTGAACATGCATGTAAATAGAGTGCCACAGGGATGATGTATTTTTGTAGTCTTACCACAGACGTCCCTTTTGAAGTGTTTTATGAAAACTGCGTAAAAAAATGCATTTGTGCTTCAAAAGTCATAAAAGTGGTCCTCGTTTGTGAAGATCATCTTGCTGAACACAAACGTTGCTATTTCATAAACTTTAGTTAACCACAGACTTATTTCAGGCATTGCACCTAAATTCCCAATACAAAAATCTCATTGACTTTTACATGTTTGTGTTACTTCTGGACTCCTTCCTGCAGCAGGCTACTCTGTGTCTGTTCTGTTTGTATATTCTACAGTACGTCTATGTACAGAGATCAGCACGCTGCAGATAGTCAGTGCAGGAATAATAATCATAATTGTCTGGATTTATATAGCGCCTTTCTAGATATCAAAGTGTTTCACATATCAGGGGAGTAGCAGTCAACTCACCCACCACCAATGTGTAGCACCCACCTGGGTGATGCATGACATGACAGATGATTGACAGGCTCTGTGTCTCTCTCTTTCTGCCTCCTTTCGCTCCTTTCTCTCTCTCTCTCTCTCTCTCTCTCTCTCTCTCTCTCTCTCTCTCTCTCTCTCTCTATCTCTCTATCTCTCTCTCTCTCTCCAGAGTCTGTGAGGCTGGTGAATGGTACTAGTCTGTGCTCAGGCAGACTGGAGGTGAACTCTAACCAGTCATGGTCCTCAGTATGTGAAGCTGACTTTGACCAGCAGGATGCAGAGGTGGTCTGTAGGGAGCTTGGCTGTGGGGCTCCTACAGTCCTCCAGGGGGCGCTCTATGGAGACAGGGAGACTCCAATGTGGACCAAAGAGTTCCAGTGTGAAGGCAGTGAGTCTGTTCTCCTGGACTGTGGAAGCTCAGGCTCAGCTAGAAACACCTGCTCACCTGGCAAAGCTGTTGGACTCACCTGCTCAGGTAGGAGAGGAGCTGTGTGTGTGTGTGTGTGTGTGTGTGTGGGTGTGTGTGTGTGTGTGTGTGTGTGTGTGTGTGTGTGTGTGTGTGTGTGTGTGTGTGTGTGTGTGTGTGTGTGTGTGTGTGTGTGTGTGTGTGTGTTTGTGTGTGTGTGTTAGAGAGCTGCGCGGGCCTGAAATCTCACCCCGAGCCCTCACCGGCCCGTGACATGCAGGCCCGTGCCCGACCCGGCCCGGATGAGTTATGAAATTAAATGGCCCGAGCCCGTTGCGAGGCCCCACATGTTGGGGGTAACTCATTACAAAAGTAATATATTACATGTAATATATTACTTTTAGCAGTAACTCAGTAATATAACTTAATACTGATAGGATTTCAGTAATATTGTACCAGTTACTTTGTCAAGTAACTCAAGTTACAAATTGAGTTACTTTTTTTTTAATCAAAGCTCATATTTAAAAACAGATACAATCATTTCCTAATCAAACTGTGTGTGTTTTTATGCAAATAACCACTACAGATGACAATAACAAAGGAAAATAATAACATTTTGAATTTTGGATTGTTTACACTGACTTCAAGGCGGTTGAAATTATCTTTTGGAATGGTTCTGGGGCAGCGATGTCATTCTGCTGCTGCTGTTGTTTTGGTGAAAGTAATGCAAAAGTAGTGTAATAAGTAACGAGTTACTCTACACAGACAGTAATATTGTAAAGTAACTTATTACTTTCAAATGAAAGTAACTAGTAATATGTAGTATATTACATTTTGAAAGTAACTTGCCCAACACTGATGACGACACAACTCTCGCTCCCTCTCTGTGCATGCTGCCGTGCTGCTGAACTCGTTGGTCCAAAATGTTGAGTGTGTGTGTGTGTGTGTGTGTGTGTGTGTGTGTTTTCTCTCAGTAAGAACAATGTTTATGGTTGAATGAGCTTATTGTGAGACATGTATGAAGTGTGTTAGTGGTTTGAGTGAGTTTTGGAGGTGAGATGATGAAGATGCATGTTGGTAATGCAGACTGTATGAAGAGTTTTGAAAAAGTGGCTTCAGTTTTGACCAATAAAAACACTCTAATTGAGTTTTTTTCTTCCAACTCTGTTTTTTGAGTAAATAATTATTATGTTTATTTAATTTCATATTCTTGTTTTATTTGTGTACCACCATGCTGACCACATGCATGCACTGTTTTTATATTTGAATGTTTTTTCAACGTAGATAAAAGAGCCAAAGTATGAAATTTTTAATTATTATTTTTATTGAACTGAAAACTGATCTAATCTGTGACTCAATAGCGTGATACAATCTGAACTGTGAGTTTTGTGATGTGTTGCAGCCCTAATTCAAAGTGACTTTACTTCTTTTACTAAAGACTCTCTTGTCTCTGTTCAGCTGATGATGTCAGGTTGGTGGGAGGAGCCAGCAGCTGTGCTGGTGAAATGGAGGTGAAACAACATGGAGTCTGGAGACCACTGTATGAGAGGTACTCTGACTGGAGGCTGAAGTCAGCAGCTGTAGTGTGCAGACAGCTGGACTGTGGCTCTGCTGTTTCCACAGAAAGGAGAAAGGGTTCCTCAATAAGAGATGTATGGTGGATCAGACCTGACTGTCTTCAGTCTGGATCTACACTGAGGGAGTGTTTACTCACACAGTCTGTCTCTTCCTCTCGCAGCCTGCAGATCAACTGCTCAGGTAAAACCATCAATGACATCAACTATGACAGTAATGTTCACAGTCTCTTGCTTCCTCTGTCACAGTGACAGTCAGTGGTTTACATTGGACTGAACTGTACAGTTATGCAGGACAATGGCCTCCTACAGGAAGAGAAGTGTGTGAACATGCATGTAAATAGAGTGCCACAGGGATGATGTATTTTTGTAGGTTTACCCCGGAAGTGCCTTTTGAAGTGTTTTATGAAAACTGCTTAAAACATTTATTTGTGCTTCAAAAGTCATAAAAGTCATCCTCGTTTCTGAAGATCATCTTGCTGAACACAAACGTTGCTGTTTCATAAACCTTTGTGAACCACAGACCTGATTTCAGGCATAGAGACACTACATGAAATAGGCCACACCCATCACGGGGGAAATCGCTCCGTTCACTCCCATTCACCAGCGTCATTTTCCTTGAATTAAACATATAGCTAAAAGCTGTTCGTGTGGTGGGCTGCGCACACAACAAATGTAAAAAATCGCCAATTAAAGTTTTTTTGTACTCCCGAGCAAAACAAGGAAGCCATTGAGAATTGGCGAGAAGAAAATGTGGATTTAGCTCTCAAGGAAGTAAGTTGGAGTGTTCATCTTCCGTATATACGATCTTTGTGTGCAACTACGTGACATAGGAGCCAGCGCGTCTGATGCCATCTGTCTGATGTTACACCAGCATTATTTTCATTCATTTAAACATGCCTAAAAGCTGTTGTGTGGTGGGCTGCACAGTCATAGTCTAATGGCCCATTTCCACTGCAGGTAGTAGCGCCGTCCCGCTCCGCTCCACTCGACTCGATAAATGGTCTCATTCCACCGGTAAAAACCGTCCCAGCCCGGGTTGAGTTGGGGTTGAGTCGTGCTATTTTTCATCCCTGCCTCGTCGGGGTTCTAGGGCTGTGAACCCGGTACCATACGGTGACGTGAAAACATTGTTGACGACTGATTGGTCCGGCAGAATCGTGTTTACTCTGTCTATCTACTGACTGTCAATACAATGCTGCATACCAGTTTAGTGGGCTTACCTTCTCTTCTGTTATGTTATTTCCATCAGTCTTTTGTGTTGCTGCCTTCGCCTCTGGTGAAATAAAATCGTGGCGGTGGTTTCAATTGTTTTGAGAGAGAAAAAAGTCCGCTCGTCAGGAAGCCTTTGTAGTTGAGTGCAGCGCTCCGCTAGGCCGCAGGCGGGTCTTTGGTGAAGCCGCGGTCTTGCCTGGTGTCACGGCTCGTGCACATCTACAATGGCAAAATCGCATTTCCGCCTCGTTGCAGCATTTTGTGGGCGTGGAAACCAGCTTCCAGCTTGGAGCTGTAGCCTGTAGAAACGTTTTCAGGTCGAGGTACACAGGAGGGTGGGGGGACGAAATGTGTAGGAAGAGCTGTCATTGGGTAGCTTTAACGAAAGGTCCCGCCCTAGTCCCGCCCCGCGAGCGTGAAGCCGCTCGGAGACAAGCCGCCTCTAGTCTGCGACAGCGAAACGCTGGGCCGTTCCTGTGGCAGGGGGCGCAAGGTTGAAATGGACCAATCAGACGCGGAAATGGAGCAAGACAGCCTATCAAGATGCAGCGTCAAAGAGGCTTTCACAGGAGGCATGCCGCCGAGCGTTTCATGGTGTGCACGAGTCGTGAGAGGCCGCCGGGGTAGAGGCTACTCTGTTGCGCCTCTCCCGTCCCCGCGCAGCGCATGCATGTGAGTTTGACTAACAACAAAGTGATATCCATTCTCCTGGCCGATTGTCACATTCGCCCATGTACACTGTAGGTCATTTAGAGGCACCAGTATTTCATAAACAGTTTAAAAGTTCTGTGGATGGATTTAATTGTAACATTATGTTATAGCCTACTTCGGTGTATAGGCGGAGGACAGATATGCGGTCGCTATGACGACCAGCTGTGGGCGGGGGCAGATGATCGGCGGTCGAAGCAGAACATCCATCGGGCCGAAACGAGTAGAGCCGACTGGTGACGAGCTGTGCAGGGCAGTAAAATGTGGTGGAAATGAGCCAATAGTATTTCACTTCAGGCCACTGGGATCGTTTATCCAGCGTTGTTTGGGCAATGAAAAGGGACACTGCTCCAGGCCAACTGAGTTCATTTTCTCGATGTACCTTTCCCTCTCCGTTGGAGGAAGTGTA
The DNA here is from genome assembly GCF_964638095.1 of Poromitra crassiceps. Taxonomy (NCBI): domain Eukaryota; kingdom Metazoa; phylum Chordata; class Actinopteri; order Beryciformes; family Melamphaidae; genus Poromitra; species Poromitra crassiceps. The sequence continues at coordinate 14,043,360 of NC_139640.1, read as the reverse complement.
CTGAAATAATCTTTTGACATTATCTAAAAAGAAAACTGTCCAAATCCCTGAAAACCCCCACAAAACTATTTCTATCTGACGAGAGTTCCTCCGTTCGCCCTGGTTAGCCGCGGTTTGTTTTGCTAGCTGCTGTCCTCAGGCAGTGCTTCCTTGTGTTTCCCCCGTCTTGGGCGTGGCTTCTGAATGATGACGCATTTTGCAGTGTCTCTATTGAACCTAAATTCCAATACAAACATCCTATTGTCTTTTACACGTTAGTGTTACTTCTGGACTCCTTCCTGCAGCAGGCTACTCTGTGTCTGTTCTGTTTGTATATTCTACAGTACGTCTATGTACAGAGATCAGCACGCTGCAGATAGTCAGTGCAGGAATAATAATCATAATTGTCTAGATTTATATAGCGCCTTTCTAGATATCAAAGTGTTTCACATATCAGGGGAGGAGGAGTCAACTCATCCGCCACCGATGTGTAGCACCCACCTGGGTGGTGCACGACATGACAGATGATTGACAGGCTCTGTCAAGTCAAGTTTATTTGTATAGCACATTTCATACACAGAGGCAATTCAAAGTGCTTCACATAAAATTGTTGACAGGAAAAGAAAAGAAAAGAAGAGAATAAAATGGACATTTAAAAGCATCACAACAAAACTTTAAAAAAGAGTATAAAAAGTGCATTAAGCAACAGGCGCAGCAGTTCCAGAAAGAGCTAAAAACTTTACTAAAACATAAAAACTAAACTAAACATAAACATAAAAACTTATAGAGGACACATTGGGTTTGCATAGTAGCTGTCAGCAGTTAAAAGCGACGGTAAACATAAAAGTCTTTAGTCTATTTTTAAAAGTAAGTAAGGTTGGGGCAGATCTGAGGTCTTCAGGCAATTTGTTCCAGCTAGCAGAAGCATAGTGGGTAAATGCAGCCTTCCCATGATTTGATTTGATCCTAGGGACAGTTAATAAGTTGGACCCTGTTGACCTAAGAGTTCTAGACGGTTCGTAGCATGGGAGCAATTCAGCTATGTATTTTGGGCCATTAAGTGATTTATAGACTAATAACAGTATTTTAAAATCTATTCTATGACACACTGGCAACCAGTGTAAGGACTTAAGAACTGGAGTGATATGATCAGCTTTCTTAGTCTTCATTAGAACTCTAGCAGTGTCTGTGTCTCTCTCTCTTTCTGCCTCCTTTCTCTCTCTCTCTCTCTCTCTCTTATTTTGGCCAATTCATTTATATAAATGTTGAATAGAGTGGAGGACAGATTCTCTCTCTCTCTCTCTCTCTCTCTCTCTCTCTCTCTCTCCAGACTCTGTGAGGCTGGTGAATAGTACTAGTCTGTGCTCAGGCAGACTGGAGGTGAACTCTAACCAGTCATGGTCCTCAGTATGTGAAGCTGACTTTGACCAGCAGGATGCAGAGGTGGTCTGTAGGGAGCTTGGCTGTGGGGCTCCTTCAGTCCTCCAGGGGGCGCTCTATGGAGACGGGGAGACTCTAATGTGGACCAAAGAGTTCCAGTGTGAAGGCAGTGAGTCTGTTCTCCTGGACTGTGGAAGCTCAGGCTCAGCTAGAAACACCTGCTCACCTGGAAAAGCTGTTGGACTCACCTGCTCAGGTAGGAGAGGAGCTGCAGCTTGGATTTAGCTTCAGTGCTGTTCTATTCAAAGTAATGGTGCAACGGACCGTACAACCTAAGAGATTTCATCCACTATTCATTTTTCCATAGATGTTTAGAAAAATCCTTATAAAAGGAGTTTTACTGGTCAAACCATTCAGCTAGAATCAGGAGAGAGCAGAGAACATGTCACAAAGAAGAAGAGAAAAAGGGCGGTGGGGAGGACGTGCATTTCTTTAGTCTGCTTCCCCTTCATGGTGAAATGTTCTATGGTCTCTCACCATCCTAAATCTATGGATTGTAAATTGACTGCATTTATATAGCGCTTTTATCCAAAGAGCTTTACAATGTGCCTACATTCACCCATTCACACACCGAGGGCGGCCAGCTGCCACGCAGGGTGCTGGCACAGCCAACGGGAGCAATTTGGGGTTCAGTGTCTTGCCCAAGGACACTTCGATATGCAGACTGGAGGAGCTGGGGATCGAACCACCGACCTTCTTGTTGGTGGACGACACGCTCTACCTCCTGAGCCACAGCCGCTCCTATCTAGCTGAATTGTTTGGTTTGACCAAGTAAAAGTCTTTTTATAAAGATGTTATGAAACGTCTATTAAAAAATGAATGGTGGATGGAATCCCTAGGTCGTATGCAGAACCCTGAAGAGGGTGTGACTTTGGCACTTTATAGATCACATGATTGTGATGTTTACTGGCCACTTAGGGAGATCTGCTGCTTTCCTTTCATGCAGCTCTGCTTGGAGCAGCTCCAGTCTCTCTGTCTGTCTGTCTTCAGTCTTGATTTGCTATGACTCGTGATGTGTAACCAATCAGATAGAGCTGTGGGCGGGACATTGAGTGAGGCTACAGAGTGGTGACTACAGACAGACAGAGAGAGAGGCGGCTGCATCAGAGCCAAAGTAGCAAATAATTTGATATGAACACAAGTGAAAAAGGAGATCTGGAGCACACGCTCAAAGTTAAGCAATTGAATAGGTGCAAACAAAGAGTGATGTTTCCACACAAAGGTGTCTTCTTCAGAGTCAAACAGGGTGTGGTGAAAATGACTGCTTTAAATAGGGCTCAACAGTGCAATGCAATGTCACGTCACTATGAGCAGGCCGACCATGGCTCTGTGGCTTCTCTTCAATTCTGGGGCATAGAAAAAATCCCACCTCCACCAAGAGGGGGTGCTGTTGTTACTAAACTCCTCCGTAGAGAAGCATTTTGGATCTACACCTTGAACACTGTTGAGCCCTTTGGACTTAATGAAGACAACAGTCTATCCTGTTTGCTGTGATGCTTCTGTGCTCTCCCTATAGAGGGTATGCATGTGATGTCACAGAGGCAGAAGTCACTGTGGGGTCACGCCCACTGAGTGACAGCAAGACTGAGCTTGAATGCAGTAATCAGCCTAGATAACTGACACCTGCTGCTCAGGGAGGAACTTGACACTCATTTTGACACTCATTCCCGATTGAGGGGGCATGTTCCAGTGGGTGTGCATACCCTCTATTGTTGTGTTACTTTACTGTCTTTTCTACATGTATTACTTTTATCATGTTTTGCACTCGTCTATTCTTGGAGGAGTCAAGTTTCAAGTCAAGTCAAGTTTATTTATATAGCCCTAATTCACAAGCATGTCTCAGAGGGCTTCACAGAAAATATGTCTAGCTAATTCTAGCTGACACAACAGTAACAAGAATATACAGAATAAAGATAACATTTGAACAATTGATAATATAGAAAATATAGGAATGAGGGGAGAGCAGAGGAGAGCGCAGGAGAAGGGAGAATAGCAGGGGGAATGTGAGAGAGTGATGGGGTGGGGAGGGTATAGGAGGAGAGAGCAGGAGAGGGGAAGGGAGGGGAGGTGTGGGGGAGAAGAGAGCAGGGGGAGGGAGGAGGTGGGGAGAGAATGAGCAATATAGACGGAGGAGAGGGGGGAGGTGGGGAGAAGATAGGAATGTGGAGGAGGAGAGAAGGAGAGATGGGGATGCAGGGGGGGGAGAGCCAGGGTAGAGAAGCAAGGGGAGGGTCCCACATCCCCCCCCCCCCCCCCCCAGAGAGGACAGAGAGGAGGAGAGAACAGAGAAGGAGAGGTGGGAGGGTGCAGGGGAAGGAGTGCAGGGGGAGAGGAGGAGAGAACAGAGAAGGAGAGGTGGGAGGGTGCAGGGGGAACGCGGGAGGAGGAGGCGGGGGAGGGAACAGACCTCTCTGCCCCCTCCTCCCCCCCCCCCCCGAGAGGACAGAGAGGAGGAGAGAGCAGAGAAGGAGAGGTGGGGGGGTGTAGGGGAAGGAGTGCAGGGGGAATGTGAGAGAGGGGAGAGGACAGGGAGGAGGAGAGAACAGAGAAGGAGAGGTGGGAGGGTGCAGGGGAGGGAGAGCAGGGGGAACGTGGGAAGGGGCGGCGGGGGAGGGAAGAGCATGGAAAGAGAGGGGGCGGGGGGGGAGTGGGAAATGTGGGAGAGTGGGGAACAGGAGGGGGAAGAAGGGAAAGGAGCGGGGGAAAGAGAAAGAGAGGGGGGGGGGAAGATCAGACAACTGACTACTCTAAGCATTAACCAGAGCTAGCTGGGACATAGTATCTAGCTAGTCTACAGCCTAATCTGGCCTATCCTACTCTGCTCTAGTCTGATCTTTGCCTGAACACTAACAGGTCAGCCTTAGGCTGTAGCTAATCTATCGCCTACCTAAACTGTTCTAAACCAACCGGCAGGAGGAGGCTATATGTGGTAACCTTTCATTGGCTGTGTGTTGATGATGTCATAACCATGCCCCACCAATGAGAGACTTGCTTTATTCTGTGTTGGGAGTATTTAGAGCAGTCATTTTCACCACACTCTGTTTGACTCTGAAGAAGACACCTTTGTGTTGAAACGTCACTCTTTCTTTGTTTGTTTGCACCTATTGAATTGCCTAACTTTGACCGTGTGCTCCAGATCTGCTTTTTCACTTGTGTGAACTCAGTCCCCCTGTCTGAGAGGCACCTGTCTGTGAGAGGCACCTGTCTGAGAGGCACCTGTCTGAGAGGCACCTGTCTGAGAGGCACCTGTCTGAGAGACACCTGTCTGAGAGGCACCTGTCTGTGAGAGGCACCTGTCTGTGAGAGGCACCTGTCTGAGAGCCACCTGTCTGAGAGGCACCTGTCTGAGAGGCACCTGTCTGAGAGGCACCTGTCTGAGAGGCACCTGTCTGAGAGACACCTGTCTGAGAGGCACCTGTCTGAGAGGCACCTGTCTGAGAGGCACCTGTCTGTGAGGCACCTGTCTGAGAGGCACCTGTCTGAGAGGCACCTGTCTGAGAGACACCTGTCTGAGAGACACCTGTCTGAGAGACACCTGTCTGAGAGACACCTGTCTGAGAGGCACCTGTCTGAGAGGCACCTGTCTGAGAGACACCTGTCTGAGAGGCACCTGTCTGAGAGACACCTGTCTGAGAGGCACCTGTCTGAGAGGCACCTGTCTGAGAGACACCTGTCTGTGAGGCACCTGTCTGAGAGACACCTGTCTGTGAGGCACCTGTCTGAGAGACACCTGTCTGAGAGGCACCTGTCTGAGAGGCTCCTGTCTGAGAGACACCTGTCTGAGAGGCACCTGTCTGTCTGAGAGGCACCTGTCTGAGAGGCACCTGTCTGAGAGACACCTGTCTGAGAGGCACCTGTCTGTCTGAGAGGCACCTGTCTGTGTGAGGCACCTGTCTGAGAGGCACCTGTCTGAGAGACACCTGTCTGAGAGGCACCTGTCTGTCTGAGAGACACCTGTCTGAGAGGCACCTGTCTGTCTGTGAGAGGCACCTGTCTGTCTGAGAGGCACCTGTCTGTGTGAGGCACCTGTCTGAGAGACACCTGTCTGAGAGACACCTGTCTGTGAGGCACCTGTCTGAGAGGCACCTGTCTGAGAGGCACCTGTCTGAGAGACACCTGTCTGAGAGACACCTGTCTGAGAGGCACCTGTCTGAGAGACACCTGTCTGAGAGGCACCTGTCTGAGAGGCACCTGTCTGTCTGAGAGGCACCTGTCTGAGAGACACCTGTCTGAGAGGCACCTGTCTGAGAGGCACCTGTCTGAGAGGCACCTGTCTGAGAGGAACCTGTCTGAGAGGCACCTGTCTGAGAGGCACCTGTCTGAGAGGTACCTGTCTGGCATGATTTGTTGGCTGAAGCGCAGATATTCTCTCTGAATTTTATATTAATGTTACTCTTATTCTATAAAGAAATACTGATTTATGTGAAAAAATCATTCAAAAGATGTGTGTGTGTGTGTGTGTGTGTGTGTGTGTGTGTGTGTGTGTGTGTGTGTGTGTGTGTGTGTGTGTGTGTGTGTGTGTGTGTGTTTCCTCAGTAAGAACAAGGTTTATGGTTGAATGAGATTATTGTGAGACATGTATGAAGTGTGTTGGTGGTTTGAGTGAGTTTTGGAGGTGAGATGATGAAGATGCATGTTGGTAATGCAGACTGTATGTAAGAGTTTTGAAAAAGTGGCTTCAGTTTTGACCGATAAAAACACTCTAATAGAGTTTATTTCTTCCAACTCTGTTTTTTGAGTAAATAATTATGTTTATTTAATTTCATTTTTTTTTGTGTTCCACCATGCTGACCACATGCATGCACTGTTTTTATATCTGAATGTTTTTTCAACAAAGATAGATAGATAGCGTGATACAATCTGAACTGTGAGTTTTGTGATCTGTTGCAGCCCTAATTCAAAGTGACTTTACTTCTTTTACTAATGACTCTCTTGTCTCTGTTCAGATTTCAGGTTGGTGGGAGGAGCCAGCAGCTGTGCTGGTGAACTGCAGATGAAACAACATGGAGTCTGGAGACCAGTGGGTGACAGGAGTCCTGAGTGGACCCTGAAGTCAGCAGCTGTAGTGTGCAGACAGCTGGACTGTGGCTCTGCTGTTTCCACAGAAAGCAGACAGGATTCCTCATATAGATCTGTATGGATGTTCAGTTCTTCCTGTCTTAAGTCTGGATCTACACTGAGGGAGTGTTTAGACACATGGTCTGACTATTCATCTGACAGCCTGCAGATCAGCTGCTCAGGTAACACCATCAATAACGTGTGTGTGTGTGGGTGTGTGTGTGCGTGTGCGTGTGCGTGTGCGTGTGTGTGTGTGGGTGTGTGTGGACTCTGTGTTGCTGCACTCAGCTCCATAACTCTTCACCACACAGTGATCTATAATGTTTTTGTAACTTGTTAAAATTGCTCTCTCTCTCTCTCTCTCTCTCTCTCTCCCTCTCTCTCTCTCTCACTCTCTCATTCATTCACTCTCGCTCTCACTCCTGTCGACTCTCTCTCTCCCTCTCTCTCTCTCTCTCTCTCTCCCTCTCTCTCTCACACTCCCTCCCTCTCTCACACTCACTCTCTCTCTCCCCCTCTCTCTCATTCACTCCCTCTTTCTCCCTCTCACTCAATCCCCCCCCTCTCCCTCTCTCTCTCTCTCTCCCCCTCTCTCACACTCTCTCCCTCTCTCGCACTACCCTCTCTCTCACACTCCCTCTCTCTCTCTCTCTCCCTCTCTCTCTCTCTCACACTCCTCTCGCTCTCCCTCTCTCTCTCTCATTATCTCTCACTCTCTCCCTCTCTCTCATTCATTAACTCTCACTCTCCCTCTCTCACACACTCTCTCTCTCCCCCTCTCCTCTCATTCAATCCCTCTCTCTCTCACTCAATCCCTCCCCTTCTCTCTCTCTCTCTCTCTCTCTCTCTCTATCCCTCCCTGTCTCACTCCCCCCCCCCTCTCTCTCTCTCCCTCCCCCTCCTCTCCCTCTCTCTCTCTCTCCTCCCCCCTCCTCTCACTCTCTCTCTCACTCTCTCTCTCCAGACTCTGTGAGGCTGGTGAATGGTACTAGTCTGTGCTCAGGCAGACTGGAGGTGAAGTCTAACCAGTCATGGTCCTCAGTGTGTGAAGCTGACTTTGACCAGCAGGATGCAGA
>NC_139640.1:14027332-14029832 GCF_964638095.1 Poromitra crassiceps | reverse complement strand
CCTAACGACTCAATAAACATGCGCAGCTACGACTGAACGTGTCACACAACGTGTCCACGTTGTGTCGTCAGCATCCAGGATGCCGACGACGCCACAGGGCCAGACGAAGTGGAACGCTATTTGCAGCACAAGGCCACATTGCCCGATGATCGAGAGATCCTTGACTTTTGGAAACACCACCAAAACATGTTCCCATCAATGGCACGACTTGCCAGAAAAATACTCAGCGTGCCGGCAACGAGTGTCAGTTGCGAGTCTGCCTTCAGCATCTCTGGCCGCACGCTGGAGAATCGTCGGACCTGCCTGAGCACTGCAAGTGTTAATGCTCTGCTGTTCCTTAACAGCAACATGTGAAGTTGTTATTTTTTATTTTGTAGCCTATTATAAAAGCCTGCTGCTCTCTGTTTTTGTTAACTTTATTCCTCATTCATAGGCTATATTTTTATTTTATTTATTTATTTATTTGTTTTATTGCCTAAACATTTCAGAGGCCATTTAAAAAACGTTATGCTACATGCTGAAAGATCGCCTGGTTTTTTATTTTGTGTTTTGTAGCTATAGCCTATTATATTACTACTATTATGCTGCTCTCTGATAAAGGCCATCATTTTTGAATGAGTGTGTTTACTGTCATGCACACAATAAACTGATAATGAGAATTACTGAACTGAGAATAATCAGTTTATGAACGAAAAAAGGGCTCGCAACACAATTTCTTGATAGCTCCCGTGGCGGACATTTATTGAGATGACAAACAGTTTCGGCCGAATTTGGGCCTTCGTCAGTGTCAGTGACATGACACTGACAAGGCCCGAATTGGGCCTTCAAGTCAAGTCAAGTCAAGTTTATTTATATAGCCCTAATTCACAAGCATGTCTCAGAGGGCTTCACAGAAAGTATGTCTAGCTAATTCTAGCTGACACAACAGTAACAAGAATATACAGAATAAAGATAACATTTGAACAATTGATAATATAGAAAATATAGGAATGAGGGGAGAGCAGAGGAGAGCGCAGGAGAAGGGAGAATAGCAGGGGGGAATGTGAGAGAGTGATGGGGTGGGGAGGGAATGGGAGATGTTGGAGGGTATAGGAGGTGGGGAAGGAGCAAGAGGAGAGAGCAGGAGAGGGGAAGGGAGGGGAGGTGTGGGGGAGAAGAGAGCAGGGGGAGGGAGGAAGTGGGGAGAGAATGAGCAATATAGACGGAGGAGAGGGGGGAGGTGGGGAGAAATAGGAAATGTGGAGGAGGAGAGAAGGAGAGATGGGGGAGCAGGGGAGGGAGAGCCAGGGTAGAGAAGCAGGGGGAGTGTGAGGGAGGGAGGAGGCGGGGAGAAAACGGGAAACGCGGAGGAGGAGGGAACAGAGAAGGAGAGACGCAGGGGGAAATGCGGAGGAGGAGAGAGCAGAGAAGGAGAGGTGGGAGGGTGCAGGGGAGGGAGTGCAGGGGGAATGTGAGAGAGGGGAGAGGACAGAGAGGAGGAGAGAACAGAGAAGGAGAGGTGGGAGGGTGCAGGGGAGGGAGAGCAGGGGGAATGCGAGAGGAGGAGGCGGGGGAGGGAACAGACCTCTCCGCCCCCTCCTCCCCCACATCCCCACCCCCCCCCCCCCCCCCCCCCCCCCCAGAGAGGACAGAGAGGAGGAGAGAACAGAGAAGGAGAGGTGGGAGGGTGCAGGGGAAGGAGTGCAGGGGGAGAGGAGGAGAGAACAGAGAAGGAGAGGTGGGAGGGTGCAGGGAGGGAGAGCAGGGGGAACGCGGAGGAGGAGGCGGGGGAGGGAACAGACCTCTCCGCCCCCTCCTCCCCCCCCCCCCCCCCAGAGAGGACAGAGAGGAGGAGAGAGCAGAGAAGGAGAGGTGGGAGGGTGCAGGGGAAGGAGTGCAGGGGGAATGTGAGAGAGGGGAGAGGACAGAGAGGAGGAGAGAACAGAGAAGGAGAGGTGGGAGGGTGCAGGGGAGGGAGAGCAGGGGGAACGTGGGAAGAGGCGGCGGGGGAGGGAAGAGCATGGAAAGAGAGGAGGTGGGGGGGGAGTGGGAAATGTGGGAGAGGGGGGAACAGGAGGGGGAAGAAGGGAAAGGAGCGGGGGAAAGAGAAAGAGAGGGGGGGCGGGAGATCAGACAACTGACTACTCTAAGCATTAACACTTTGAGTGCCACGGCCCTTGGGCAAAAGGTGCTGTACTGTGCCACATAGGCCGCAATGCATTTTAAAACAGTCATATCATTTCTTTAATAATTACTATGTAAACACTGAACACGCACAAATAACGATGAGACTCTCTTCTATCACCTGCAAAAAAAAGTTTATTGATCCCATTTTCCGTTCTTTAGTTATGAGCCGGAGAAGATAGCTTGATTAGACCAAAAACAGCCCTTTTTTCTACGAGCTGAGATAATGACCCTTTTGTGAAAGGAAGCATTTCAAGCACATCATTGACTCATTGCTAATAATATTTTCTGATGTAATGCTGCAGCTGCCTGGGTCTGTTGTATGCTGTAGTGTCCT
>NC_139640.1:13989832-14022332 GCF_964638095.1 Poromitra crassiceps | reverse complement strand
GGAGAAAGTAATCAAGAGATGTGTTTGATCATCGGAGGAATGAGGAAATGATCGATCAGTTTGCGAGGGCGGTGAGGACGTGTTGAATAGCCGAGGGGAAAACGGGAACGATCAAATAGCAGAGTTGATATGACAGGGAGACATGGACGAGGACGGGTGTACCAGAACAAATCAAAAATAAACACAGGAACAGCTAGGCAGCAGCGGGCAGAAGGCACTCACAGCAGCCCGCTGTCCTTCTCAAGAGCTCTTCAGTTGGTTCATGAAATCGCTGGGCTGCGTGCCCTCCAGTGTTGCTCCTGGCCAATCCCAGCGCCACAGGGCGTGGTTATTGCTTATCCTATGTTGGGTTAGAAATCTAAAAGGGGGATCGTGTGTGTGTGTGTGTGTGTGTGTGTGTGTGTGTCTGTCTGTCTGTCTGTCTGTCTGTCTGTCTGTCGGTGTGTCTGTCTGTCTGTCTGTCTGTCTGTCTGCACACTCACACCGAGTAAACTGTATTGTTGAATGTAAAAAAAAAAAGCACTTCATGTGTATATATATATATATATATTTTTTTTTTTTTGTCATTTGTGTCCTAACGAATAATATTTACATGTCTGATGTCAATACAGTTCAAAATAAAAGAATTGAGAGTGAGTTATGCCTGAGATTGTGCCCTTTTACAAAAATTGCCTTTTCTCCTGTTCATTTTCTCTGGGAGAACTTTTGGGGGAAAACAGGGTGTATATAAATGGCTATAAGTAGAGTACAGAACATGCTAAAAGCTCACTTTTTTTTTCCTGGTGAACCCAGAGACGTACATCTTCATTTTGAGGTATTGCAAATCACTCTGGTGCTAATAGATAATTTACTGTGGGTCTTGAAAGATGACCAACAATTATGAAAATCTTTGGCCTGTGCTAAATATTGGCAGTCCTAAACTGGCGGTGAATGAGTTAATGACCAGAGGAGGAACCACATCAGCAACCAGGATATTGCATGTTTTGGTGAAGGGGTTCCTATATGAAGGAAACCCCCGGGAGGCACGGGGAGAACATGCAAACTCCACACAGAAAGGCCCTTTTGACGACCCCACCCGGGCGGTGGTCACTCGAGGACATGCGGACGGGCACGCATTCCTTCAACGCTCACAGCGTCCCAGGTGGGAATCGAACCCAGGACCTTCGAGCTGTGAGGCGACAGCGCTTACCACTGCACCACCTTCCCCCCCTAGTCTTCCTGTTAACTCATTCACCGCCAGTTTAGGACTGCCAATATTTAGCACAGGCCAAAGATTTTCATAATTGTTGGTCATCTTTCAAGACCCACAGTAAATTATCTATTAGCACCAGAGTGATTTGCAATACCTCAAAATGAAGATGTACGTCTCTGGGTTCACCAGGAAAAAAAAGTGAGCTTTTAGCATGTTCTGTACTCTACTTATAGCCATTTATATACACCCTGTTTTCACCCAAAATGTCTCTCTGAGAAAAGAAATTGCAGAAAATGGCATTTATGTACAGCACACAATATCATGCAGAACTCGCTCTCAATTCTTTTATTTTGAACTGTATTGACATCAGACATGTAAATATTATTCATTATGACACAAATGACAAAAAAATATATATATATATATATATATGAAGTGCTTTTTTTACATTCAACAATACAGTTTGCTCAGTGTGAGTGAGTGTACAGACAGACACACAGACAGACAGACAGACAGACAGACAGACACACAGACACAGACACACACACACACACACACACACACACACACACACACACACACACACACACACACACACACACACACACACACACACAGAGAGAGAGAGTTCTGTCCACAGCTGCCTGCAGCTAGATCGCACCTCCTTCCCCCTCCTTCCCCATCAGCGTTTTGCCTCCTCTGCTGCTCGTTTTCCTCCTCTCGTTCGGGCTGGGAGTGGGACGAATGCTGCGACACGAGTCACACGACACAGGAACGGGTCCGCGGCTTGGCTTTGGGACCAGGCGCTGCTGGAACCGGATCGATCATGTTCGTCACGGGTTTGACTAGGCAATCCAGGTTCGCCCTGCAGCAAGGCAGCAGTGCAGCGCGCCGAGAGGCGTTTCAATGGCGTTTTTTCCTCTGTACAAGGAAGCGCGTTTCTCTGTTTTTCCTCTTTTCCTCCTTCTTCCTCGTTTCAAACAACAGCTGCGGTATGTGTTTGATAACGTGCTGTCGGCTACCCTTTGAGGATAGGGACCAGATGACATGTCAGAGGCTGGGTAAGTGTTTCAACTACGCGCTGCACTCATAAAAACAAAAACACGTCAAACACGTCTTTGGCGTGGATGGCTATTTCTGATAAGACGTCAAAGACGTCTTTGGCGGTGAATGAGTTAATAGGCCTTAAGGCTTATGCTGAAGGTCATGTGCCATGTCGTCTTATTTTGAGTTTTACTCCAAACTGACTCTTTCTGTCTTGATGTTCAGTTTCCAGTGTAGCAAGAGCAAACAGAGGATGAGCTATATAGTAAATGTCTTGCTGGAGCAGCAAAGATGGCTGTGTGTCTTAGCAGGAAGAGGAAATAGATGCAGACGTCTAAGTAGGCCTTGTAGTCTTGTTGAAGGCTCTGGTTAGGGTGAGAGTAACCATAGACTTTGAGAACTACAAAAGGATGCAGGACATGGGAGTGTTTCAGAGCAGCTGGTGTCTGGGGGAAGCTGTGTGCAGGCTGGAGGGAGGAGAGCTGGGATGAGGAGGGCTTGACAATGTGTACGACTGATCTGTTTTCTTTTGATTGCTGTTGCTTTGTTGACTATTTGTTGGAGTTGCTTTGGTTTTGATTTCTTGTTTTGTGAAACTTGGTTGTCCTCTACCATGATGTGATGATTTGAAGATGTACATGTTGTAGGTAGAGGTTTCAATAAAGGCTTGTTAAAACTCTCTCTCTCTCTCTCTCCCCTCCCTCTCTCTCTCTCTCTCTCTCTCTCTCTCTCCCTCCCTGTCTCACTCTCTCTCTCCCCCCCCCCCTCTCCCTCCCCCTCCTCTCCCTCTCTCTCTCTCTCTCTCCCTCCCCCCTCCTCTCCCTCTCTCTCTCTCTCTCTCCAGACTCTGTGAGGCTGGTGAATGGTACTAGTCTGTGCTCAGGCAGACTGGAGGTGAAGTCTAACCAGTCATGGTCCTCAGTGTGTGAAGCTGACTTTGACCAGCAGGATGCAGAGGTGGTCTGTAGGGAGCTTGACTGTGGAGCTCCTTCAGTCCTCCAGGGGGCGCTCTATGGAGAAGTGGAGGCTCCAATGTGGACCAAAGAGTTCCAGTGTGAAGGCAATGAGTCTGTTCTCCTGGACTGTGGAAGCTCAGGCTCAGCTAGAAACACCTGCTCACCTGGCAAAGCTGTTGGACTCACCTGCTCAGGTAGGAGAGGAGGTGCAGTTGGTATTTGGCTTCATTTCTGTTCTAATCAAAGTGACTTTACTTCTTTTACTAATGCCTCTTGTTTCTGTTCAGAGCCTGATGATGTCAGGTTGGTGGGAGGAGCCAGCCGGTGTGCTGGTGGACTAGAGATTAAAACATCTAATGGAGACTGGAAAACAGTGCATGAGCTCTCTGAGTGGAACCTGAAGTCAGCAGCTGTAGTGTGCAGACAGCTGGCATGTGGCTCTGCTGTTTCAACACAATGGAGAAAGTATAACTCATCAAGATCTTTCACGGCAATGGAAAATGACTGGGCGATTCATTCTGACTGTGATGGTTCTGAGTCTGCACTGAGGGAGTGTGCAGGAGGAAAGTCACAATCATATGAAAGCTTTTTCAGCCTGGAGCTGATCTGCTCAGGTAACTGAACAGTGACATCACATCCTCAGCTGCTTCCACAGTGCCAGGCTGCTCTCTGACTCCTCTGTGTTACAATGTAGCAGCTCTCTGTGTTACTTAAAGGGGGACTTACCACCCAGATATGTAACAAAACGGCATGCTGCTTGATTTGAAAAAACCTATGGGAAAAACCAAGAAATGACGTATCCTCTTGTCTCACTAATACTCTTTGGCTGTGCTCAGCTCAGGAATTTTTTTCCGGAAATTGACGCCATTACAGTTTGCCCACCGCCTCGAAAATAATTTATATGAGAGCTGCAATATCTTTATAAATATCAACAACTAGCCAACGCTGGTGGCCTGTATGGAAACAGCGTTGCTCAAAATGGTTGAAAGTTATATCAATTTGGCCATTCAATGGCAAACTAGAAATTGAATTATTTTTCTCCCATGTGTGTGTATGTGGCTTGTCTAAACTATCGTTAGGAGAGCCTAGTGATGCGAGGCTGGTTGCCGCAGCACAGCACAATAGGACAAACCCCCCGCTCTGGGGTAACACAATGCCAGATTTCTCCACATTATGCCCTTGTCCAGCTTTCCATATAGACCGCCATGAGGTCCCTTTTTGATTTTCGTTTCTCCCCTTTTCGTGATTCTTATCAAAAGTTGTGCAAAAGTTTTCCTCTCGAGCGCAGAGCGTTCTCCCCCTCCCTCCTCCCAGACCCCGGCTGGCGAAACAGCCTCCTGCATGGGGCGCTCTGTAACCCTCACGGAGCAACAACAAACAAACACAGACAGAAATAGCTGGTGTGCGATTTTTCTGCACAATCAGTGTCTGAGATTGGGTACAGGATTGCGGGAATCCCGCATCTGTTTGCGAAGGTGCGACTGGACAGGATGCTTTTCACAGACAGGGGCACAGCATCAGTGAGGCTGCAGGAGCTGAGTAGCCTATAAGTCGGAGCGAGGTGAGTGTCACCTCACCATGCCTTCTCCTAGTCCTCCCCGTCAAAAGGGAAGCAGGAAAATACATTTTAGGCTGTAGGCTGCATTCGTTTGGTTTCCCTCTTTTTTTTCTGTTTGACATCTGCTAGACTAGGTGCATGAGTGAAAAAGGGGCACAGAAGAGTCCTCCTCTCTCTCTTCTCTGCAGTCGAGGTGGTTGAGTGGTTCTCAATGTGGGGTCTGGTGACCACCAGTGGTCCTTGAGAGGATTCCGGCATTCTCTGTTCTCTCTCAACCTAATATATATCGAATTCTGGACAAAATCATATCTAGGCTACATAAAAAAAATAAAGAAAAAACAGATTTGCATCTGAGAGACTAAATCTCATCATATTGGGGGTCCATTGCCACAATGTGAACTAAATTAGGGCTCCTTAGTATGAAAAAGGTTGGGAATGATTTACAGCAACACAATGCCATTTCCTTCCTTTTATGATTATAGTGGCGTTTATTGATAGTATTGTGTTACATAGGAGTTGGTAGGAAAATAATCAGAATCAGAATCAGAAAGACGTTACACAGGCGATTGTAATCAATTAACAGGTGATTAACAGGTCAAGTGACACAAACAGCCAATGAGCTGTGTGTATTGTAGCGCCATGGCTAGGAAAATGCTTGTGACATCATGGGAATAGGCTTGGAGTTGTGAGGAGCCGGGAAAGGGTACAGGGGGAGTAGGGGAGTAACTATCTTGAAATCCCATAGTCTTTGGGGACAACGTGACGTCAGGTTGTACCAAATCTCCCATTCATTTGAGGGCAAAAAAAAAGCAGTATTCAACCCATAGAGGGCACTTATGCCAGTTATGTGGCTGAAAATTATACAAATGGTAGAATGGCAACAGTTTGGTCTCAAATGTGGACATTTTGACCAGAATTCTTCACCCACCACCCCCAAAGTCATATATATTGGTTAAAAGCTGAAAAAAGTGTTTTGGGGGTAAGTTACACTTTAATGTAGCAGTTCTCTGTATTACATATAAATGTAGCAGTTCTCTGTATTACAGATGAATGTAGCCTCTCTCTGTCTTGGACGGTGGCTGCTAACAGACAAACCGTCATCTTTCAACCATCAGCATTCATCACTTTGGTTCAGCCAATCATCTCCCTCTCTGTTTACAGACCTGCTGGTTCAGCCAATCATCTCCCTCTCTGTTTACAGATCTGCTGGTTCAGCCAATCATCTCCCTCTCTGTTTACAGATCTGCTGGTTCAGCCAAACATCTCCCTCTCTTCCTCCATGGACGGGGTCTCCGAGGCCCAGCAGGTGTTCAGGGGCTCCAGCTTCACCATCAGCTGCTCCATCCAGCCACAGTACCCAGGAGGCTTCTTCCACCTCACCTCCAGCAACACAGCACAGGACTACATCCTGCCAGCTGTCAATCACTCTGCCTCCCACACAGCAGACAACCACACCCAGCCAGCTGTCAATCACTCTGCCCTCAACACAGCAGACAACCACACCCAGCCAGCTGTCAATCACTCTGCCCTCAACACAGCAGACAACCACACCCAGCCAGCTGTCAATCACTCTGCCCTCAACACAGCAGACAACCACACCCAGCCAGCTGTCAATCACTCTGCCCTCAACCACACCCAGCCACCTGGCAATCTCACTGCCCACTTCCTGTTTCCTGCTGCAAGCCACGCCCACCAAGGGATCTACAGCTGTGTTTATCACATCTATGTTTTCTCTCATAACTTCTCCTTTGAGAGCCAGCCCCTGTCTCTCACTGTCTCAGGTAACTTGACGGAGAATATTCCAGTTTTTGCCCTTATTCCAAAAAAGACAATATTCCACAAATAGTCCTGTTTGCATGCAGCAGTGCATACTCCCATTACTGTAACATAAAATGTTCCCATGACGTAATGTACGTCCTACAGCTACGCTGATTCATGCATTCACTCACTCACTCATCTTAATCTGCCCCCAATGGCTGTTGGGGTGCATGAACATACCTACACACTATAGGGGTGTAAAGGACTCGTGAAACTAGCGTTTGCATGGATAAACTTTTGGGGATTTTTGCATTATTACAATCATCAGCAGTTTGGACTCGACCAACTTACCTCTGGTCTCTGATATGGTAAATGAAAACAAGTCGTGGTCATCAGAGCCAGCCGTATTTTTTAACACCAGTAGTTTTACTTAATATTTCAGTAACTTGAGTTCAGTTTAAATTGTAACAACTTTCACGTAACAAAAAATTCCATTTCTGAAATTAAACTAAATAAATAAATTAGAAAGCAAATTAACATATAGGTTTAATAGGTTTAAGGAAGGTCTTTTTCTTACCTCATGCTGGTACGCTGTCCTTCCATTCAAACTTGGAACAGCTTTGGTAACAGATTAGTGATGGTGACACAATATACAATGAGTATCAGCCACTGCCATCGGTGTATCTTATCGGCCGATGAGACAGTTGTAGTCAACAAAGCAAAAATCGTCCATTTCCGATATTTAACCGATACATTTGTGCATCACTAAGGGCAACACAAGATTTATGTTTAATGGGAGCTGTTCTCATGATGTCAGCTGATCTGATGAGATGTTTCTGTTTCAGCCTCTCCAGCAGATCTGATCGTCAGACATGTTGTCCCGCTGCTGACTGTGCTGTTGCTGCTCACTGGCCTCTGTTTCTACTGCAAGGTACTGAACATCTTTACTCAGTAGACGATTGGTTAAATGAAACAGACTGTACATTTTAGCTAGAAGAGAGGTGTGATCCAGTAACAGCTGCTGTCATGTTTTTCCAGGCCAGAAGGAGGCACCAGCCAGGAAGAGAGAACATTGAGCTGGTTTATTATAACCTTCGTGGTTCAGATGCTGAAGGAAGAGAGGAGAACATTGAGCTGGTTTATTATAACCTTGATGATTCCAGTGCTGAACGGAGTGAGGACATTGAGATGGGTTATGATGACGTGGGTGGTTCCAGTATTGTAGGAAGAGAGGAGAACATTGAGCTGGACTATGATGACGTGGGTTTTCCCAGTGCTGAAGGAAGAGAGGAGGACATTGAGCTGGGTTATGATGACGTGGGTGGTCCCAGTGCTGAAGGAAGAGAGGAGGACATTGAGCTGGATTATGATGACGTGGGTAGTCCCAGTGCTGAAAGAAGAGAGGAGGACATTGAGCTGGATTATGATGACGTGGGTGGTTCCAGTATTGAAGGAAGAGAGGAGAACATTGAGCTGGACTATGATGACGTGGGTGGTCCCAGTGCTGAAGGAAGAGAGGAGGACATTGAGCTGGGTTATGATGACGTGGGTGATCCCAGTGCTGAAAGAAGAGAGGAGGACATTGAGCTGGATTATGATGACGTGGGTAGTCCCAGTGCTGAAAGAAGAGAGGAGGACATTGAGCTGGATTATGATGACGTGGGTGGTTCCAGTATTGAAGGAAGAGAGGAGAACATTGAGCTGGATTATGATGACCTGGGTGGTCCCAGTGCTGAAGGAAGAGAGGAGGACATTGAGCTGGACTATGATGACGTGGGTGATCCCAGTGCTGAAGGAAGAGAGGAGGACATTGAGCTGGACTATGATGACGTGGGTGATCCCAGTGCTGAAGGAAGAGAGGAGGACATTGAGCTGGACTATGATGACCTGGGTGGTCCCAGTGCTGAAGGAAGAGAGGAGAACATTGAGCTGGATTATGATGACCTGGGTGGTCCCAGTGCTGAAGGAAGAGAGGAGGACATTGAGCTGGATTATGATGACCTGGGTGGTCCCAGTGCTGAAGGAAGAGAGGAGAACATTGAGCTGGATTATGATGACCTGGGTGGTCCCAGTGCTGAAGGAAGAGAGGAGGACATTGAGCTGGATTATGATGACCTGGGTGGTCCCAGTGCTGAAGGAAGAGAGGAGGACATTGAGCTGGACTATGATGACCTGGGTGATCCCAGTGCTGAAGGAAGAGAGGAGAACATTGAGCTGGATTATGATGACCTGGATGGTCCCAGTGCTGAAAGAAGAGAGGAGGACATTGAGCTGGATTATGATGACCTGGGTGGTCCCAGTTCTGAAGGAAGAGAGGAAGACATTGAGCTGGATTATGATGACCTGGATGGTCCCAGTGCTGAAGGAAGAGAGGAGGACATTGAGCTGGATTATGATGACCTGGGTGGTCCCAGTGCTGAAGGAAGAGAGGAGGACATTGAGCTGGATTATGATGACCTGGGTAGTTCTAGTGCTGAAGGCAGGTTGGGTGAAGAAGCAGCAGCCCAGGGATAGTAGGATCTCCAAGGAGCTGATCTCACTCCAGATGGATGTCTCAGCTCTCACACAGCCAGCTGTCCATCACCTTAGAGAAGGTAGTGACCTTGAGAGTTCCCTTTAACTCATTGAATGCCAATGACGACAGCTGTCGTCAATTCAAATACTGACGTAGAGTGCCAAAGACGACGATTGTCGTCAATTGCGTTTTTTGACGGTGGGACGTGGATCAATCCCTGATACATCTCTGGTACAACTATTGTAGCTATTGGAGGTCTATAACCTATTTTACAGAACCCTTAGGTGGCGACAGTGCTCTCCACATAACAGAAAGGCAAGGAAAAAACAAAGAAGAAGTCGTTATGGAAACGGAAATCGCATCGCATCCGTATGCATCGATATGCTGAAGCACGTTACTGCAGCTGTGCCTGCAGCAGCCAATCTGCTCCCACAATTGAGCCGCTCCGTGTCGGTTGCGACAGCACATCCGCACATCCACACCGTGGAGTTGTTATTATTCTCAACTGGAAGCATCGTTGCCGGTGACAAACACACGCGGAACGCTGTAAAAAAACTGGATGTTGCGCACCCTTCACTGTGCGCACAGCAAACTCAGCAGAGAGCCACCACAGACAGGAGGAGGAGTGTGCAGTTGAGGCGGGGCGGGGCGGGGGGGGGGGGGGGGGGGGCACGCAGAGCAGCACGCAACACCCAGACAGACCCAGGCAGCAGGACAGGATTGACAAACGCAAGCCAGAATATCCGATGCCCACCAGCAGCAAATCAAGACCAGCAAGAAGCTGCAACCAGCAGCGCACGCAGGGGCCAGCGCTGCTGGTTGTAGCTAAAAATATTATTCTGCCAAACAAAATTCCCTGGCCTAAACTGTTTTATTGAAGGAAATTATTTTTGAGGTGTGACTACATTAGAAAAGATTAGCTTCAGAGTCAGTGATGTGCTTGAAATGTTTAATTTCACAAAAGGCCAATTATCTCAGCTTCTAGAAAAAAATGGCTGTTTTTGGATGAATCAAGCTATCTTCTCCGGCTCATAACTAAAGAACGGAAAATGGGATCAATAAACTTTTTTTTGCAGATGATAGAATAGAGTCTCATCGTTCTTTGTGCGTGTTCAGTGTTTACATAGTAATATCACACAATATTCTGTGGGCCTCGAGAAATCACTGAAAACGCTCTGAAACTCTGGCACTGGGAGCGTCCGTTCTCCAAAAGTGGCTGGCACTCAATGAGTTAAAGTCCCACTGAAATCACAGCAGGACAAAACAGAATAATTGAAAAGGAAGTCAAAAGACATGTTGCTGTTGTCTATCCATCAATATCATAATGCAGCCAATCAGTTGTCAGTAGTGAAGGCTCACAGCAAATCAGATGACTCCTTGACATGAATATTCATGACAACTCTCCCTGTCAAAGTTACTGAGAGTCTAATTGGTTTATTGAATTGTCATTTCAGTTAGACTTTAATAATTTTTTATTCGGTTTATCAGTTTTCCCGTTAGTTCAGGTCCATTTCTTGTCACAGTGATATCTACAATCTGAGGTTTGGAAGAGGTGGAGAAAGCCTTCAGAGATTGTGAAGAGGAATGTGACACAAGAGTCACACATGTATACATCAGGGTCCAATTCAGAAACTAAAGAAAACAAAACATTCTGCTTTTGTGCATCCATTGTTAACTGTGGGGTTTGGATGTACTGAACCTCTTTAATAGCCAGACATGTCTATCTAGCAGCTGTAAGTAGCCGTAGAGACCAACAAGCAAGGACTAGCAATCTATTAGTGTACAAATGTATGACTGTTTATACAATGCAATCTGCATAAAAGTTTCAGCAATCTCTTAAAAAACAAAAAAAATAACTTGATGATGTTCGGCCACATGCAGACTGCTCTTCTCAGAGAACCCACAAGCCCCCCCCCCCCCCCCCCCCCCCCTTGAACTTGAAAAAAACTATAAAAATAGTTTGCATGATTGACAAAATACTTGTGTATTTGGTCAACAGTATTTTTACTGAACAACTTTACAGGTTGACCTTCAGAGAAACTTTGATTTTTAGACAGCCTGAAGATCTGAGGCTGGAGAGCTTGTTTCTCTGTGTAAATCTCTGTACAATAGATACTTTTGTGTTTCAGATGTATTGAGTTAGATGTGTGAGCTTAGATCAATAGATCATGATGTGTTTCAGATGTATTGAGTTAGATGTGTGATTATATAATATATATATATATACTGTGTATATATATATATATACTGTATATATATATATATATATATATACATACTGTATATATATATGTGTGTGTGTGTGTGTGTGTGTGTGTGTGTGTGTGTGTGTGTGTGTGTGTGTGTGTGTGTGTGTGTGTGTGTGTGTGTGTGTGTGTGTATTGTTTTTCTGCATAAATAAATACAAAAAAACACTGCATTCTGGCATGCAATGATGTAACGAAGTAACTCAGCTTTGTGCTGCTTCTGGCTGGTAAGAGGACAGCATGTTTTGTATCAACTGTACACATGCTGTCAGCTGACAACACCACGTCTTTAAAACCATCTCTTCAACGATTTAAACTGTTGCTGCTTTTGATCAAATTCATCTTCATCTTAGTAGTCATAAAGATTATTGAAAGATATTCCATATTCCAGACTGAAATGCTATAACAGAAGAATATTGGCCAGAATGACATGAACATTTGGACACTTATTCTTGCATGTTGCGTTCAGGTGCACTGTTTAAAAAAAAAAAAAAAAAAAAAAAATTTGCAATTCCATCGCGGGCCACACGGGGCCGTATGTTGCCCATGTGTGCTTTATAGTAACGTTCAGTCATAACTCATTTATAATTAAGCCCATAGTTAATGAACTAATCATGTACAAAACACACACACAGTCACATATTTTATATACTGTATATGTTGTAAGCCTAATTTCTGCCATCACAGCTGCTTTTTACATGTATGGGATAATACAGGCTAATATACAAGGTGTCCCAAGCTCTGAGTCATTATAAACTCAATTAGCAACAGAAGCTAATGTTCACATTCAGTCCTTGTATATTTCTCTCATGTGTTCATCATTCCTTTCTCTGTGTGTGTGTGTGTGTGTGTGTGTGTGTGTGTGTGTGTGTGTGTGTGCTTCAGTGTGTGATTGAGAAATGAGATGCAGGTGGTGTTCATCCTAATTGGCCTGGTCAGGTGTCAGATTGCTGCTGGCTGATTGGCTGGTGGAGAGCATTTAAGCCAGCTGATGCCATCCTGTCGCCCCTTGCTCTCCTCATTCCCAACGATGATGGCTGCTGTGCTGACTGCTGTGTTCTGTCAGGTAGGAACTGTGTGTAGACCTACTTTAGTAGTTCTGCAGAACTTTATTAAGATGTGTGTTTATCTTGGTAGACCTGTGCAGTCTAAACTGTAAATAGTTACCTTCCAGATCTACACTTTTGTACACTGTAAATAACACTTACCCAAGTAGCAGAAAGTAGGGGGAGAAGCCCTTTAGTTTTTTGTAACATTTTCTCATGTTTATTTTGTAGGAGCTTATAGGTAAGAACTGTCTATTTAATCCATTTTCTTTTCTTAGGTAAATTTAAGGTTGGGGATTAGTTTGATTGGTTAGTTGTGTTGGGGCCATGCTGTGCTCTGAAACTAAACCTGCTACTTGTGAACTTGTGATGGTGGTTTGGCTGATCATCCTTGGGAGTGGGAAGAGTGGGGGCACTTTTGTGTTGCGGTCCGGTTCCCCGAGGCCGGTTCCTAACATAATTGGGTGCTCGTCTGCTTTTCTCATTCGTCAGCACGTCGTCTGTGAGTGTATATATATATTTTATGTTTGTCTGGTGGGCAGTCTTTGTGCAGGTGGTAAATGGTGTTAGTCAAGGTGCCTTTGCATGGAGCTGAGGAAGCTCATGGTGGTAAAGCTGGTGGAGAGAGGTTTGTTGGAGGAGGAGCCGGTCAGAGGGGACCAGTAAGACTGAGGAGGGGCGTGACAAGGCAGGGCCGTCAGTAGCACCGTTTCTCCTCTTTCTGTGTAGACTGCTACCCTACAAGAGTCTCCATACATAGACTTGCCTGTGACTCTGACTCCCAAGCCGTCTAAATCAGCGATACAGACGTATTTACAAGTGTCACAGAAACATTTCAAAGCCACATATTGAGAAGAAGGGTTCATAGCTTATCGACGTCGGCGGTTAGAAAGCTCGGCGCTGCTCATAAATGCCTCTTCATCTGAAGTCTGTGCTGGTGATATTTTTTACCGAGCTTTCGGCCAGAGTGGCGCTGTTGAGCGCTCTGACGGCTGGGAGCTCT
This sequence comes from Poromitra crassiceps, assembly GCF_964638095.1. Classification (NCBI taxonomy): domain Eukaryota; kingdom Metazoa; phylum Chordata; class Actinopteri; order Beryciformes; family Melamphaidae; genus Poromitra; species Poromitra crassiceps. The sequence goes on along the minus strand of NC_139640.1, from coordinate 14,009,014 downwards.
AACCTGGAAAAAATATCACCAGCACAGACTTCAGATGAAAAGAGGCATTTATGAGCAGCGTCGAGCTTTCTAACCCCGACGTCGAGAAGCGATGAACTCTTAATATGTGGCTTTGAAATGTTTCTGTGACACTTGTAAATACGTCTGTATCACTGATTTAGACGGCTTGGGAGTCAGAGTGACAGGCAAGTCTATGTACGGAGACTCTTGTAGGGTAGCAGTCTACACAGAAAGAGGAGAAACGGTGCTACTGACGGCCCTGCCTTGTCACGCCCCTCCTCAGTCTTACTGGTCCCCTCTGACCGGCTCCTCCTCCAACAAACCTCTCCACCAGCTTTACCACCATGAGCTTCCTCAGCTCCATGCACACCATTTACCACCTGCACAAAGACTGCCCACCAGACAAACATATAAAATATATATATATACTCAGACGACGTGCTGACGAACGAGAAAAGCGGGCGACCCCCTAATTATGTTAGGAACCGGCCTCGGGTAACGGGACGGCAACACAAAAGTGCCCCCACTCGTCCCACTCCCAAAGATGATCAGCCAAACCACCATCACAAGTTCACAAGTAGCAGGATTAGTTTCAGAGCACAGCATGGCCCCAACATCAACAAATCAAACTAATCGCCAACCTGAAACTTACCTAAGCAAAGGATGGATTTAAAAAAAAAATAGACACAGCTCTTACCTATAAGCTCCTACAAAATAAACATGAGAAAATGTTACAAAACTAAAGGGCTTCTCCCTCCTACTTTCTGCTACTTGGGTAAGAGTTATGTAGTGTAAAACAGTATAGATCGTAAGGTAGCTATTTACATTTTAGACTGCACAAGTCTACCTAGACAAGGACAGATCTTACAGTTCTAATGTACTCCTACAGTAGGCCTACACAGTTCCTACCTCACCTGACTCAACACAGAGTCACCATCGCAGCCATCATCGTTGGCAGGGACAGCATCCCTAACTCAGCTACATAATTAACCTGTGTAAGGCTCTGTCATGGGTTCCCATCATTCCTTTCGTGAGTGTGTGATTGAACTATGAGTCCACTCATTGTACTCCTAATTCGCAACTATGATGGCTCTCTGTTGATTCTTTCCTGTGTTCTGTCAGGTAGGAACTGTGTAGGCCTACTTAGTTCTTCAGAACTTTAAGATGTGTTATCTTGGTGGACCTGTGCAGTCTAAACTGTAAATCGACGCTTGACGTGTCATGTACAGTAGTTTCCCCATTGACTTGTAATGGTCACGCGTGCACGCGCTCTGACTGGTGTAACGTTACACGTAATGTTTATGCGTTTTTCGCTACACATCACGCGTGACAACAAGATGCGTACTACTTACAGCGTGTGCACGTCTGATAAATTTTGTTAAGCGTTATACAAACACGCGTTCGCATTTTTGATAGTACGCCACCGGGAGTTTATCTGCATCGCGCATAACAGTCTGCGTACGTGAACGTGTATTTTATTCTATATCTATGTTCCATTTTCATCCAGTAGATGGTGCCAGTGACCAAAATATTAGGCTACCTCTGACCAAAATATTACCCACAATCCCATGCGCGCACATTTTACAACATAAATCGCCCAGTAATCCTCATCAACAGCATTTAAACGTGTAATAATGGATATATGAGTCGGTAAAACAGTTTTTGTAATTGTTTTATTTTATTTGGTGAATGAATGACACCATGTTACAGACACAGACCCACCAGGATAAACGTCCTGTGGCGTAGTATCAAAAATGCAAACGCGTGTATAATGCTTAACAAAATTTCTCTGGGGGGTACGGTGGTGCAGTGGTAAGCGCTGTCGCCTCACAGCTCGAAGGTCCTGTGTTCGATTCCCACCTGGGACGCTGTGAACGCTGAAGGAATGCGTGCCCGTCCCCATGTCCTCGAGAAAAGGGCCTTTCTGTGTGGAGTTTGCATGTTCTCCCCGTGCCTCCCGGGAGTTTCCTTCATATAGGAACCCCCTTCACCAAAACATGCAATATCCTGGTTGCTGATGTGGTTCCTCCTCTGGTCGTTAAGGGCGCCTGTTCGGAGGGAGGGGGACTGGTTGGAATAGCGTGAACCTCCCACATGCTATGTCCTACCGGTGAAGCTTCCTCTGTCAGGTGAAAAGAAGCGGCTGGCTAACTGCCCATGTCTCGGAGGAAGCATGGAGCCAGTTTTCGGCTCTCCCCAGATCGGCAGAGGGTGTAGTAGCAACCAGGATAAATAAATAAAAAATTAGCACTAATGGGGGCTAAAAATGACTTTGATAGGACCCCATAGTGTGCGTGTCTGTTTGTTAGTCTGTCTCCTTACTCAGCAACTTGCGACCATCCAGGCCTTACAAACTCTCTGTATTCACACACACACACACCCCTACACATGCACACACATGCACGCACACGCACACACACACACACACACACACTCATTGCCTAGGTAACCAGACACTGGTCCCTAATGGGGGTGGGGTGGGGTGGGGTGGGGTGGGGGGGGGGGGGGCAGTAACGAAGAGCTCTGTTTCCTGTCGAGGAGAATATCTGAGATGAAATAAACTGCTGATAGAGAGATGGGGGGAGGGGGAGGAGACAACATGATAATGTGAAAGACAAAAAGGAAAGAAAAGAGAAAAGGTGCCTTGTGCAGGTGAGGTGAGAGGCCAAAGGTCAACTAAAAAGGTTACTTAAACAAAGCCGAGCAAAGCCCTGTGCACAGCAGTGCTACTCTCCTGGCTGCCGGCTGGTGCTGCAGGGTGAATCACAAGAATGATTATTGTTATTTAGTTCCATTAAAAACAAGAAACAAGGCGAACAACACGTTTCACATTGTGCTTCATCAGGTTGGATGTGGGTATGAGACTGAGCCATAGAGAGCTCCAGGGATGACGTGTTTTTGTAGTCGGAAACGCGGAAGTCCCGGACTTCCTGGTTCTTCACTGTTTCTGCCTATGGGATTTTTGAATGGGTTTTTGCCGCGATGCTTCAAATAAGGTCTCTGGGCAATACCATGCATTTTATAAAAAAAAACACATTTGATTTATATTTTATTTAAAAAAAAAATATTATATAAAATCCCCCATCTCTTCTAAGAAATAAGGGAGGATCATCCTCCCTAGCACTAAGTAATAACCTCATCTGATGGAGAGAGAGAGAGAGAGAGAGAGAGAGCGAGAGAGAGACTGGATGGACAGAGAGAGAGAGAGAGAGACTGGATGGACAGAGAGAGAGAGAGAGAGAGAGACTGGATGGACAGAGAGAGAGAGAGAGAGAGAGAGACTGGATGGACAGAGAGAGAGAGAGAGAGAGAGACTGGATGGACAGAGAGAGAGAGAGAGAGAGACTGGATGGACAGAGAGAGAGAGAGAGAGAGAGAGAGAGACTGGATGGACAGAGAGAGAGAGAGAGAGAGAGACTGGATGGACAGAGAGAGAGAGAGAGAGAGAGAGAGACTGGATGGACAGAGAGAGAGAGAGAGAGAGAGAGAGACTGGATGGACAGAGAGAGAGAGAGAGAGAGAGACTGGATGGACAGAGAGAGAGAGAGAGAGAGAGAGAGAGACTGGATGGACAGAGAGAGAGAGAGAGAGAGAGAGAGAGAGAGAGAGAGAGAGACTGGATGGACAGAGAGAGAGAGAGAGAGAGAGACTGGATGGACAGAGAGAGAGAGAGAGAGACTGGATGGACAGAGAGAGAGAGAGAGATGTTATGGTCAGGTCGAGATCAATGTCAAACGGGCTGCACATTACCAGCCAGCAAACCCAGCTGACAAAGTCACTGCACTCCGAACACACTCTTCCTGTGCGTGCGTGTGTGTGTGTGTGTGTGTGTGTGTGCGTGCGTGCGTGCGTGCGTGTGTGTGTGTGTGTGTGTGTGTGTGTGTGTGTGTGTGTGTGTCATTGTGGTGCAGTAACAAACGCGTGGTGCATGGAGGGATATATAACAGTCCCACCCATGGGTATCAACTTACACACACATTACAGCACATGCCAGGTCATAATACTGTACCTTCCATGTAGGGATGGGAATCACCAGATGCCCACGATACGATACTAAAACGATACTTGAGTCACGATACGATAGTATTGCGATATCGCCGATATTGCGATATATTGAATATTGCGATATATTGAATATTGCGATATTTCGATATATTGCGATTTCTTACTTTTTCAACTGCAAATTATGTCCCCAAAGGAAAACTTTGTCAACATCTGGTTTATATAAGAACAATTTTTCAGTCTGTACATCTGACTTCAACCATTTTATTGCAGCAACATTGTCAAGTAGACAGACCAACAACTTTCATAAAGTCATGTCATAGTTGCATGCACCTGACAAACTGAACTGTTTGTTACAGTCTACTTACAGTCCACCTTAACTGGATGTGTGTGTGGACTAACTGTACTTAGTTTTTGAACAATGCAACTTCACTTCACTTGCACAAAACATCTTGTGCAGCCCATTCAGTAACTGGGGAATTTGTAAATTACTGTTATGACAAAACTGTTACTGTTAAAACAAAATGAAAATATGCTACCGTTTGTTTACTGCTGGCCTTGGAACTAAGGTTTATAGCAGCCCGGTGGCTTGGCATGGCCTGCAAATCTTTTTTTTTTTTTTTTTTTTTCCCAATATCGATACTTGGCGTCCAAATATCGATACAATATCGTCAGGCAAAATATCGCGATACTATGGTGTATCGATTTTTTCCCCACCCCTACTTCCATGGCAGAAGACTGATGTCTGGCAGTACCAGAACCTCTCGAAACAGCGGGAGCTTCTATCCAACTGCCATCCACCTCTTCAACCAGACCCAGAAGCCCCCACAAATAAGGATTTTATCACACCCCACCCCCAAATCTTGAATCTTGAATCGAGTATATCCCTGTTCTATAGCCTTCCACCTGGTTCTATAGCCTTCCACCTGGTTCTATAGCCTTCCACCTGGTTCTATAGCCTTCCACCTGGTTCTATAGCCTTCCGCCTGGTTCCAAAATGTTCAGCCACACCCCTCTCCCTCATCATAGTTGCTGATATTTGGGTGTAGAGAGGAGTACAGCCACCGATCCATTAACTGACCAGGCCTCGCTTGATTGGCTCCGGACGAGCCCCGGAAATAGCAGGATTGGCTGTCGGCCAAGCACCCATTTCCTGTGTCTGAGAGGCAGCTTCCAGCCACCGGGGCTCAAATGCATTTCCTGACTGTGTATAAAAGTTTTATTAATGACCGAGGAGTGCATCAGCGGCTATGCTCGCTCGCAGGGGTGGAAGGAACGAATTACAACTACTCACGTTACTGTAATTAAGTACTTTTTTTGGGTACTTGTACTTTTAAAAGTTATTTTTTCAAGTCTGTAATTTTACTCTTACTTAAGTATGGATTGCACCATGTAATCTACTTCGTTACTTTTTAAATCATACTGAGTACTGAGTACAATTTGAATTAATTAAATCCAAACATCCAAACCATTGATCTGCATTTTACGCAGCCAATAAACTCTATCAGCTGATCGCAAACGGGGCAATGAAAACCATGAAATGGGGGGGCGGGGAGACGCCCACAGGTTAGATGTTGTTTTCCGGCATGACCGGCAGAGACGGGGATTTCAAGCCGCTCGTAGGTAGGGATGGGACTCGACTCGAAACCCGAAAATCAATAAGGTCCGACCTTATCGATACTGTTATCGAGCAGCGGCCGTTTGCATTAATTCCCCCCCGCCAGTCTTTCCCCTCTGATCTGTCCGCTGAATTCGCTGTCAAGCGCCCTGTCTCTGTCACTGACTCAAGCATGTGTGCTGCCGTGCCGTGCAGACAGTGACTGTCTAAATAACACTTTTAATTCAAATTCGATTAAGGATGGAATCACGTGCATCATGCGTGACGCGACATGCCCCCTGTTCACTGCTAATTTGATCATTAATTTGGTTGCGAACTTGCGTGACAGACCAGTCGACACAGGACTCAGGAGGAGGCGACATGATGCTGAACCCTTCACCAAAGTGAAAGACAAACCTGAAGCCAAATGCCACCCAAGGTATGCATTGTCCACGGACGCCACGCAAGTCCCGTTCGTTGACATAATCCACTTGATAAAATAATCCCAAAATATGCGGTCTGTGACACGTCATGACATGTACCGTTGTCCGACCATATTAGGAGGGCAGGCGGCAATGTAGCCTAATAGGTGACCATGGGTATAGACAGCATTGATTGTATATATTAGGTATTGAGGCTAGTCTACCCAGTGTGGATATTCAATGTGTATTCCGTAAAAAACAACAATAAAAATAAGCCCAAATAGTTTGCAGTGCACAATACATGTGTTTTCACAGCAATATAAAATTGAGAGAGGGAATTATGACCTGTTTAACTCCTAACAGCTTGCTATAGGCTATAAAAAAAATACTAATGACAAGATTTTTGTTTCAATCAAAGCAAATATTTAAATTAAAATACAACCATTAATTTCATAATAGTTGTTTCCACTGGTTCAGTATCAGTACAGAGCACATCTTGAAAAGTCGGGAAACTAATCATAAGGATAACAGTTACTCGGTATGTGAATAACATTTATTTTCTTTATTGTTGGAAAAAGTGTTGCTGAGTGCTGATGTCTGTGCTGCTATTATTATTTTACTTGCATATCATGTGGGCCCTATTCCTTTTCAAATAAATGCACAGCAACAGCATCAGGGGTTTTTGTTTATTGGAGGCGAGGCTAATCCTTCTGTTCAGAAATAAAACAGTCACAGACTCACAGTTAAGCAATACAAAAACAGTTAAGAGTCCAATGCTTACCAGTATTATTACAAATGAATAACATCTGGGGGAAGAGCAAAGCAGGTGTGACTGACAGACTGACAGACCCCTCCCACCCACCAGTTTTCAGATATTTAGGGTTTTGCTCCCTGTTGATACTAAGAAGGGATTGATCTTTCATTCATATCATTTATTAGAGAAATGTGCTTTGTTGAAAGTGTATAATGTATTTTCTACATGGATCTCCCGTTTCAAGTGAATGCCTGTGACAGCCTGCTATTAAAAATCGATGGTTAAAAAAGTAACTAATACTCTGAGTAGTTTTTTAGAAGAGTACTTTTTACTTTTACTTAAGTATATTTTTAACACCAGTACTTTTACTTGTAATTGAGTAATATTTCAGTAAGGTAACAGTACTTCTACTTGAGTACAAACTTTCAGTACTTCTTCCACCACTGCTCGCTCGCCCACACTCACTCACCGAGGGAGAGAGAAAGAGAGAGGGCGAGGGAGGATGAGAGCGAGAAAGTGAGTGGAAGAGGAAGAGGGAGTGTGTGTGGGAGAGAGAGAGAGAGGGCGAGGGAGGATGAGAGCGAGTGGGAGAGAGCGAGAAAGTGAGTGAAAGAGGAAGAGGGAGTGTGTGTGGGAGAGAGAGAGAGTGAGAGACAAAGAGAGACATTGATGGATGGATCAGGAGATGGGGAGATAGAATTAAGACAAACCAGGGCGGAGACATTAAATGAGAGAGAGAGAGAGAGAGAAGGAGGGAGAGAGAAAGGGGGGGGGGAAGAGGGAGGGCGGTTATGATGCACTGTTCTCACAACCTTGTTGTAGCTCATCCTCTGCTGCAGAACAGCCTCTACTCTGCTGCCACAGCACAGACGGAGAACGATGAGTGCAGGGAGATCTTCCATTCTCCTTCAAAAATAGATATCCATCATTTGAGGAATAAATAAATAAATGTGGGGTGTTACGCAAATAAACGAAACAAACAAAATATTTGGGGGGCGGGGGTGGTCGCTCTTTCTTTTTGTTTTGGTCCGAGTGAAGTTATATTATGGTCTCTCCCTGATTCAGAATCATTATTGCTGAATCGCTTCGTTTTGACCAAGTAAAAGTCTTTTCATATGGATTTTTCTAAACTTCTATGGAAAAATGAATGGGGAGTGAAATGCCTATGGTTGTATGTCGAAACGGCTCAAATGGAAACTGAACAGATAAGAGAAGAGAGCTGATTGGTGGTTTTGAGATGATCAGCTAAACCAAAGTGTCTAGAATATGAACAGCCATGTCTCATTTAGGTCCAGTTATGAAAATGAGAGTTTGATGAAAAATACTACATGTTGGATATGTGGTGGAAGTCTGCATTCTACCAAGCAGTTATATCTCACTGTAACTGAATTTAAATGTGAGGAATAGAGAAACAGAAAGTACGGAGAGAAACTGGCCGTGAGAGGATATGTCCTCAAATACATAGAGGAGCATAATTACATCATATGGATGAAAGATGAGAGCTGTCAACACTTTGCAGGCAGGATGGACAGACAGACAGACAGACAGACAGACAGACAGACAGTCAGACAGACAGACAGACAGTCAGACAGACAGTCAGACAGACAGACAGACGGACGGACGGACGGACAGACAGACAGACAGACGGACAGACAGACAGTCGGACAGACAGTCGGACAGACAGACAGACAGTCGGATAGACAGACAGACAGTCAGACAGTCAGACAGACAGACAGACAGACAGACAGACAGTCGGATAGACAGACAGACAGACGGACAGACAGACAGACAGACAGACAGACAGACAGTCGGATAGACAGACAGACAGTCAGACAGACAGACAGTCAGACAGACAGACAGACAGACAGACAGACAGACAGACAGACAGTCAGATAGACAGACAGACAGACAGACAGACAGACAGTCAGACAGACAGACAGACATTCAGACAGACAGACAGACAGTCAGACAGACAGACAGACAGTCAGACAGACAGACAGACAGACAGACAGTCAGATAGACAGACAGACAGTCAGATAATAATATTTATATATTTATATCTATATTTATTTATTTATTTATTGTAATTCTCTGGCGGACCACCAGGCGGAGCCCCGCGGTTTGGGAACCAATGCTTTGTTTAGATTCAACTATAGCTTTAATGGAATCAGTCTTAATCAGCTAAATACTTTATTGATCCTTGGCAGGAAATTAATATGTCACATGATGCAGCTATTCAAGAGTCAGGACAACAACAGGAGACAAAAACTGACAATGGAACATGTAGCTAATACCAGAAAAATAAGTTACTAAGAGTACTTATAGGAGGAATCAGCGTGATGTCACTTGCCACCCAGAATTTCGGAACCCCGCGGCAGTTATTCGTATGAGATGTGCCAAACAAGCGTTAATATCTCAAAAACTATACATCACATCGCTTATATTTTTGACATTCTGAGTGAGAGCAGAATTAGCTCAAGGGTTTGATGTATAATATATGCATGTCGTGTTAAAGTTGTGTGAACTGTCGCAGTTTGTAAAATGTAAACAGAGTCCGCCGAGCTAGAGTCAAACACTCAAGCCTCCCAAAGCTCACGCTCCATAGGGTGCCATTGCCACCCAGTGACGCGGTTTGTTACCAAAATGCTGCTCGGCTGATCCCTCATATAGAATGTACTAGGGCAATAATATATATATATGGATGATAGCGCACCTTCTTCAGATTTAAAATGCATATATTCATATTGTGGCGACCCAGAGTTTGACATGTCGGTGGCGATTACGACGTTACGTAAAGGCAGCGGACCAGCCAGGGTTTAGGGAACTTCCGGTCTCGGGTGGGTGAGGGAGTCTGAGATTACGAGGAAGCGGACAGGACGTGTGTGTAGCTAGGAGCTGTGTGTGTAGCTAGAAGCTATGAGTGTGAACCAGAAATAAAGACTGTACCAAGTATTGCCTCTTCTCCTCCTCACTTAATGATCCCGGGAGCGGATTATTACATTGGTGTACAGAAGTGTTAACTACGAACTTTGCCGCTCGCCTCGTGCGGTAACATCAAAAAAAGAGGAACGGAGAGACGGACTGTTGCTGCTCGTCGCGGAGGTTCCAGCCAGCTGCAAGCTAATCGGGCTGGATTTCCCTCAAGTAGGCCGGCTTGAGTGCTACAGTTGGCGTGTGAGAAGGGGCAAGGAGGAGCGGAGAAGAAGTGATAATTAACGCCTTGGAGGATCGGCCAGGCGTGGGCGGCTAGCTGTGTCTGCTAGCTGCTGAAAGGTTAGCTGTGTCTGCTAAACTGCTGCAAGGCTAGCTGTGTGTGCTAGCTGGAGGCTAGCTGGTGTGCTAGCTGGGGGTTAGCTGGTGTGCTAACTGCTACAAACACCACGTGGAATGGCACACGTTGGTGGACCCTCGTCGTTGGACGGGGGGAGGGAGGAGCTACCGACTCCGGAGTTCAGCGCGGTACTGGCTGGCATGGAGACACGCCTGAAGCAGGAGTTCAGCGCGGTGCTTGCCGGCGTGGAGGCCCGCTTGATGCAGGAGATCAGACGGCTGTTGGAAGCAACGCCTGTCTGGGCAGAGGAGCTTATGAAACGGCTGCAGGAGGACACGCAGCACAGAGAAAAGCGGACGGAGGAGCCGCAGAGACTGTGTTGGACTTGTGGAGCACAGGGTCATCTGGCGAGGTGGTGTCACAGCAGTCATTCGGGGCAAACCAGGTACGTGGAGCAACGGTACTGGGGGCGCCTGGGTGTCTGTTGGTCGTGCGGGACGTTTGGACATCTGGCCAGGGAGTGTCCGGAGGCTGTCAGAGGACAGAGGACAGCGAGAGAGGAGAGATGCGCAGGCGGCTGGCAGGTGAGACTCTGTTGGTCGTGTAAGAAGCCTGGACATTTGGCCAGGAACTGCACTGAGTCTGTGGAGGACGAAGGAGGGACACAGGCTGAAGAGAACGTTATTAGAGTCAGGGGACTGACGATTGTGTCTCCAGAGGAGAATGTGTGCAGCCGGGGGGAAGAGAGCGCTGTTACAGTCGGGAGAGCAACGCTCCTGTCTCCGGGTGAGCGAGAGGGGTCAACGCCGGAGGAACCAGCCCAACCTGACTGCTCCACATCCCCCATGGTCGCTGTGCAGGAAGCCCAGGTGGAGGTCGCTACCGGTGGTGTTCTCCCTGCTGTCCTGAACACGCCGCCCCCCGGGGGAGGGGGACGGGAGGACGAGCGCGTGCAAGAGGTGGAGGAAGAGGAGTACTGTGTAGACGTGGACCTGACGGACAACGACGTGACCATCATGGATGTCGACGTGGATGAGTGGAACTACAGGCAGGAGGAGGACGCTGACATCGGTCCGGTGCTCGCGTGGGTGGCGGCCGGACGCCGGCCCCCTGTCGAGGAGATTTGCATGTGTTCCGGGGCCACGAGGGGACTGTGGGAGATGTTTACCGACCTGCGTCTGGATGTAGATGGGATTTTGGAGAAGAAAGGGGGGGGAGGAAAAAGGGGGTTCCAGGCGATTGTACCCAGCTACCTGCGGGGATTGGTGCTACGGTGGGCACATAGGACCCCCAGATCCAGTCCCCCCGGATCCGGTCATTTCGGAGCTGAAGAGACACTCCGCCGTGTTCGGACATTTGGCTACTGGGGCGAACACAGGGGGGACGTGCGGAGCTACTGCAGGGCGTGTGATGACTGTAGGGCACAGAGGGGGGACCGAAGAGAGTCACCCTGCGAAGGACTAACCCCACTGGGGGTTGGGAGGGACTAGAGGGCTTCAGATGGGACAGAAGCTTTGAAAGGGGGGATGGAAATGGTGGTGGTTTAAATGAATGGAAATGTGTGTAGAATTTAAATGAATGGGAAAAGAGAAACAAAATAATTGAAATGTGAGTGAAAATGAGTGTAAAAGGAAAGGGGGAAAATGTCAATGATGTAGATGATGGTGTGTGGAAATAAGACAAGACTGTTTGGGGGGAAATTTAATGTCTGTGGGGGTTATTGGGAAAAAGTGTTGATGTGTTAGTGTGTTTTGGTACAGGGGGATATGTGTGGGTTGTGGGTGCCCGCGTGGGAGCGGGCCTAAGAAGGGAGGGGGTAATGTGGCGACCCAGAGTTTGACATGTCGGTGGCGATTACGACGTTACGTAAAGGCAGCGGACCAGCCAGGGTTTAGGGAACTTCCGGTCTCGGGTGGGTGAGGGAGTCTGAGATTACGAGGAAGCGGACAGGACGTGTGTGTAGCTAGAAGCTATGAGTGTGAACCAGAAATAAAGACTGTACCAAGTATTGCCTCTTCTCCTCCTCACTTAATGATCCCGGGAGCGGATTATTACAATATACTCAATATTAATGCTTTATTAGGGCGGACTAAATGGGCAAAGAAATTGCTAATTAGCGGCTAAAATCAGTGAACACAGGTTCAGCATCATGCAGAGCTCCATTCGTTTGCTACTGATGGAAGACACCTGAGTTGAGGAGCACAGTTGAGGAGGTGAGTTGGAATCAGCCACTGGAAGTAGACTATATGAAAACCCTCTCTGGGCAGATGCTGCATGCCAACTCTGTGAGCGAGGCCTGGCTAAAAGGGCCGTCGCACAGAGACAAGTATTCCATGTCTGTTGTTTTTCAGAAGTGGAGGTTGCCCCTACAGAGGAACTCTGGACAGAGTTTTGCTCAGGGGGATATTTTAAATCAGACATGTTTTACTTCTACCTCAATAGATTTTTCCATCAGAATCAGAATCCGTTTTATTGCCACAGTATGCAAGTTACATACGAGGAATGTGTCTTTAGTGTCTGTATGCAGCGTAGCGGTTACATCAATATACAGAGATAAGAAGTAGGAAGATAACTAAAGACAATCACAAAGTTGCAAGTGCAATCAAATCGAGTAAATATATACAATATGTACATGAGTGGTGAAGTGTTCTGTGGATGATAAATATGAATTTACGTTGGATTTACATGAGATTTACAGACTGAGTTAAATAGACGTTAAATAGGCAGTGGATTTACAGTCAGAGTTAGATAAGAGTTTACATTGAATGTACATGAAATTTACAGGCTAAGTTAAATAGGCATTACATGTGCAGGGAATTTACATGAATTTACCAGTCCCAGTAGCCTACTTTTATAAAATATCAGCAAAAAATCACAACTGGTAATGGAGTAGGATATTGTAGGCTAGTCTTTCCACTGCAGTAGATCATTCTTTCTCTCTCTTGTTCACTATTGACTGCTCCCCCCCCCCCAACTCCTCCCCACCCAGCCAGCCATGCGTATCGACCCCTCTCCCCCAGTAACAGGCCCCATGCCTGGGGTCAGCAACCCGCCGAAGCCCCCTGCCTTGCTGTGGGACCCCCGGGGGGGTCGAGGGGAGGACAGGAGTCATGGAGTCACACACACACATTATCCTCTGCCCTCCACCCAGCCCCAGGAGGGAGCAGGGGCCAGACCCAACTCACACTGATGCACATCTAATGGTGTTAACAAAGCAACACAATTCGAATGCAAATTAATTAGATCAAGTTGAAATGAAAAATGACTTATTGACTTATTGTAATTTACATCCCTGCTCATACAGTGCACCTACCGTATTTCACAATGTATGCCGGGCATGCGGGTAGTGTAGCAATCGATTCCCTGCCTACCAACACGAGGGGTCGCAGGTTCGCGCCCCCCGTGCGTGTTACCCTCCGGCTCGGTCGGGCATCCATACAGGCACAATTGGCTGTGTCTGCGGGTGGGAAGCCGGAATGAGGGCATGTGTTCCTGGTCACTGCACTAGCGCCTCCTCTGGTCGGTCAGGGTGCCTGTTCAGGGAGGGAGGGAACTGGTGGTAATAGTGTGATCCTCCCACGTGCGCCGTCCTGCCGGGGGGAAGCTCCCCGCCGTCAGGTGAAAAGAAGCGGCTGGCAACTGCACATGTATCGGAGGAAGCATGTGTGTGTCTACGGCTCTCCCCAGATCGGCAGAGGGGACAGCAGAAGGAATTGGCCAAGTACAATTGGGGAGAAAAAGGGGGGGGAGGGGGGGGGGGGGGATCTGGAGTGGGGGATTTTTTTTACAGCATGACAATAAAAATCATAAAAAGTCAAATTTCTTTGGTTTTTCGCATCAAAAGGCAACCATGCCGAGTTCATTCATAACGATATCTAGTGTGCTGACGTCAGGTAGTACTATAAAATTTCAACCCAATTTCAACCAATCATGACTTTTCTAGCCCATAAATGTTAATATACTTGTTAATACTTGTTAATATGCTTATATATATACTATACTAGAGTCTCCCCTGCGCTGGTACAACGTAAAATGGATATAGTCTGGCAAGTGAGACTAGAGTAAAATAGATGAGAACCTGTCCAGTGACCGCTGTTATGAAAGGTGAAATGAGCTATATAGACAAAAAAACGTGTTTTGAACCAGGCTGTAAACATGATTAATCCTCTTGTAAAAACGGGCATTGTAACATGGGGGTCTAATGGGGATTGACTCACTTTTGGAGCCAGCCTCAAGTGGCCATTTGAGGAACTACACATTTTAGTGTAACTTCCTGATCTGTACAGTGCAAGCCCAAGCTTGCCGCCTAGTGTCTCTATGCTCGAGACACTGAAAGCATAGAGAGGGATGTGGACGTTTTACATTGTTCACAGTCACAGTATTTAGTATCTTTTTTCTATGTTTTTTTGTTTGTGTGCTTGCTTTTCTGATGAATTCCTACCATGGATGCCAATAATGCATATTGAACTGATTTGATAGAGGGAGAAAAAGGAGAGAGAGAGAGAGAGAGAGAGAGAGAGAGAGAGGCTGACTGGAGTGTGTAATGGGGAAGCATTGATTATGGCTGATAACTCTAGCTCTTTGATGTGGATAATGTAGTCTCTCTTCCTGCCTCGCCACTGCCTTTACACTCTAAAACCCCCGGGCCTCAGAGGATATTGGGTTTACAGAGAGAGAGAGGGGGAGAGAGAGATAGAGAGGGGGAGAGAGAGATAGAGAGGGGGGAGAGAGAGCTAGAGAGGGGGAGAGAGAGAGGGATAGGGAGGGGGAGAGAGAGAGCTAGAGAGGGGGAGAGATAGAGTGAGGGAGGGAGAGGGACAGAGATAGTGCATAATGCTTGTACGTAACAGAGTAAACGTGTGTACTGTATGAGTGTGTGTGTGAGAGAGAGAGTGTGTGTGTGTGTGTGTGTGTGTGTGTGTGTGTGTGTGTGTGTGAGATGTAATGGAGCGAGACAGTTTGTGTGTGAGAAATGTGTGCACATTCAAACGTGTCGTGTCGTGTAAGAGAAAAAGTCTACATGTGTGAGAGGAGAGAAAGTAACAGAGATGTGTGATTGTGATGATCATCAACAACAACAACAACAACAATAATAATAATTGATTGATTGATATCTTTATTGATTCAATAAATACATACAAGTGGAGTGAGTGTATGTGTGCATGTGTGAGCGCGTGTGTGCGCGGGCCACATAAACAAACAAATATTAAGCAACACTACTCAACATCGATTTGATTCGAGATCAGTCATTCAATGACTGATCAGTCATTGGATGACTGATTATACAACAACAAAAATACTTCAATCAATAAATAAAAAGAGAGACCAGCTCATAAAATAAACCAAGAACCTACCAGGGGTTCAAATGCTGCAAGCATACAGGAGACATACTGAATAAAATAGACTCTCGACAGCATTGTGCAGCTGTCTTTGTAGACCTATCAAAAGCCTTCGATGCCGTGGAATTCATAGGCGATTGTGCAACCCCTAGTGGCCAGATGATTTTTTATTTTATGTTGACATATGAATGAGGGCTAGGGGCTGCATACAGAGTTGGACATGGTTGTTTGTCCGTTGCACTCTAGGGGAGAGCAGAGCAAGGAAGTAACCATTCTACACTAAAACATATATTAGTGTGAGGGGTATATATACCACTCTCATAACATGTGTGTATCACTTAGGGTGTCGAGTCATAGTCTATTTTTTTATTTGTCTTTATTGAATCTTCCAAAACTGCATGTTTAACTAAGAATAGGCTAATGATTATTTCCTCCCACCACTTATTTAATGTGGTTACTTTACTTTGTGGTCAAAAGTTTGGAAGGAGCAATGCATGCTGGGAGATATGCAAATGTGTTTGCCCAATGGGTCCAATGGCATTGCTCTCTGTCAGAACTTGCTTGGATGTCCTGATGTTGGTTTAGTGGCAAAAGTAAACACAAGTTAATAGCAGCATTCACTATAGACTCTTTAGTGAATACTTTCCACAAAATCATGAACAATGAAGAAAACCAGAAGGAATACAGTTCCACTTTTACCAAATAAACCAAAATTGATGTTCTGAGACAAGTTATATCATATCTACTAGCCTCTTCATTTTGCTCTCAGAGTGCACCAGATTAATGCATTTTAGTTTCAAATATACAAAATGTCTTTGTGATACCCCCCAGTCAGAGTCCTATTAGCTTCGTTGTGGTGCAACCCCTGTTTGGAAAGCCTAGAATCGCCTATGATGCTGCTATGCAGCATGAAACATATTAATAGGAAAAAATAGCGCTGCTTGGTGGACCATTTGCAGGCCGAATTTAGTAGAAGGCCCGGATAACTTGAAATGAATTGACTTACTTACACATCCATGCCGTCTGTAGTGTAACCGCATGCAGCCGAGACGTTGCAAATATTCCAGTTTTCTGATGTTGCAAATATCCCAGTTTTCTCGGTCTCCACACTCCGTACCGCGGCCCGCAACTCAACTCGTGTTGGCTCGTAATCCAATGCAACGACTGTCTGGCTTGTGAACTAACTTACTGCTTGATAAAAAAAACTAAATACACATAAGTGGGGAAATATAATATGCTGCTACTGTCGTCAGTGTCGTGTAAATCTATATATTCCTGTCAGCTCATCACAGCAAAGTGGAATTTTGATGTCATCACTTCCTCGTAGTGAACTGGATTCAGCGTTGAGAGACTCGTTCATCATTGGACAATACAATGTCAAACTTACCGATCTATCCAATCAACAACCAATTAGGTTGAATAAATTAATTGTGTGGTATTGATTGGTGAGGGCGGGTTATGCTCCAGCTAAATATGATGTTGTAAAACACATCATTTCACTGTTCCTTGTGAAATGCATGTGTTTTCAACCAATAATATTTAGCATGAGCTAAGTACTCCAGATGAAGTACTCTCTACTGCAGGGGTGCCCAATACGTCGATCGCGATCGACCGGTCGATCGCGAAGGTAGTGTGGTCGATCGCATGGCATTGAGGGGGGAAGGGGGGATTTTTTTTTATTTATTTTTTTACTGTTTTTCCACTGTTTCCACTGTTTTTCCACTGTTTCCACTGTTTTTCCACTGTTCCACTGTTTTCCACTCAGTGTATATATATATAAATAAATATGTTTGGTAGATCACTTTGACTTGGTCATTTTAAAAGTAGCTCCCGAGCTGAAAAAGTGTGGGCACCCCTGCTCTACTGTGTCTCTAAAACCAGCAGGTGGCAGTGTTTCTTCATTTGTCAGCACCTGCGGCCACTGAGCTTCTCTTTCAGCCAGCAGCATTCAGCAGCTCAAGAGAAGAGGAGAGAAATCCATATTGACCTTTTTCATCAGCAGCCATTTTGCGTCTAAAAGGCAGGAAGTAACACAGGTGCAAGCAAAACATTAATGAGGGTTTCCAACTTCCAATCCATTTAAGTGTTCCAGTGCTGTTTGGGTTGCACCTGTGTGTTACTATTGCTCTATTGACATCGTGAAGGGCAATTTTTCTGAAAATGAGCCAATGACACATCCTTTGCATAGGTCAGGATCCATTAAACTGAGACCACTGATGCTTTTAATTAAAGCACGTGACAGTAGCAGGCTGGTAGCAGGGCACTGCCAAGGTGGCCTAAAACTGGTTTTATGCTTACGCGAAATCACCTGCGCCGAGGGGTCCCCGCATGCTGGCCGTCCTATCGGCACAGCTCGGCGGAGGGGGGCGTGCAGCTCCTCGAAAATGTGACTCCGCGGCGTCAATGCGGACGTGACATGACCAGCACGAGAGCTGTGATTGGCCGTTGCCTTGGGCTGCGCACATATCCGCTGACGTACTTGTAGTGAGGAATGAGGAAATGCCATTTCCTCATTTAACAGTGCTTGTCCCTCATCTAGCAAAGCCTTCTGCAGGCTCACCGGCATGAGTTTTGAAATAAAGGGACAATAAAATGTCCCCCAACCGACATGATTGAAAGTTCTTGGTAAATGACATGATAACGTCATATGCAATGTACCACAAGCCACCTAGTGTTTTGGACGTGTACCGCAACCAATGCACTCAGGTACGTTCGAGTATGCACAGTCTCGCTGGCAAGCAGCCGCCCTGGAACTACTTTTAAGTAGGGGGTGCTCTAAGGAAGGGACTCTCGGCACTGCCCGCCAGGGCCATATTTAGAGGAATATTTAATTTTAAATTAACATCAGGATTATACTGTTGTGATGTCATTATTCAGTATCTTCTCCTTTTCTCACTCATTTCATGTAAGCACCTGTTCTCCCTTTAGTCGTTTTACACTACAACAGACAGCAACACAGGCAGAATCACTGAAATTATTATTATTATTATTATGGAAAACCAGATTATGATGAAAATCAAACACTTTTGAAGAGAGAGCGTATGAAATAAGATTAGAGCTGGGAAGTACAAACTGTTTTTTAATGCATTTTGTTGCTCTTATAAACACAGGACAGCCCAACAAAGCACAAAAAACAACATCCACTTACATACAGAAACACTCAAATGAAATCCTCAAAACTCAAAACCTTTAGCACAGACTGAGCAATTAAATTGTGCCTCATCATGTGCCCATGACACATTGAATCAAAATAAATTAATCAATCAATCAATGTAAATTTCAATTCAATTCAATTTCAATTTATTTGTTCAAAAGGGGACAGTGTACATTAATGAACATTTTAGCAAAATGTAAATGCACGACAATTGCAGTCACATGACTGTTAGTCCCTCTGCCAGAAGGTACAGGCCTTGTGTCCTGATAGGGAAAAAGAACAAGGTGCAAATATACAGGATTAAAATAACATCTTATCTCTAAAGACAAGTGCAGCAAGAGAAAGAGAGCTAGCTAACACACAAGTATACAATCAGAATAACTATACTCTACATATCTACATATAGAGATTTAAACAACAAATATGAAAAGAAAGAAATGTACAGCAAACTACCCACATAGCAATACAGTAGAACCATTCTAGTTCTTTACCCCTAACTATGTGTACAGGTTTGAGTGGACTTCAGCCATCTCTTCATTTGACCTTTAAACATGCTCAGCGTCTCTGAGGAGAGCTAGCTAATACACAAGTACACAATCAGAGTAACTATACTCTTAAAAAAGTTTAACGAATATGAAAAGAA
>NC_139640.1:13979832-13984832 GCF_964638095.1 Poromitra crassiceps | reverse complement strand
CTGGACAGTGTTCTGTCTTCCTGTGTCGTCTCACCAGCGAGTGTTACACATCCTAAACACTCTGAACACAAACCACTAAATGATGGCTGCAGGCAAGAAGGTGTGTGTGTGTGTGTGTGTGTGTGTGTGTGTGTGTGTGTGTGTGTGTGTGTGCGTGTGCGTGCGTGCGTGGGTGTGTGTGTGTCTGAGAGAGAGAGACATGCAGGTCGCCGACATGACAAACAACGGGGCGCCTTCTCTTCTTCTCCACTCTCTCTCTCTCTCCCTCTCTCTCTCTCTCTCTCTCTCTCTCTCCCTCTCTCTCTCTCGCGCTCTCTCTCTCCCCCTCTCTCTCTCTCTCTCCCTCTCCCTCTCTCTGCTTCTCTCCCTCCCTCTCTCTCCCTCCCTATCTCTCTCTCTGCCTCTCTCCCTCCCTCTCTCTCTCTCTGCTTCTCCCTCTCTCTCTCTCTGCTTCTCTCGGGGCACGGTGGCTCAGTGGTAGAGCTATCGCCTCACAGTCAGAAGGTCCTGAGTTCGATTCTTGCCTGGGACACTGTGGGCGCTGTGGTTGTGTTCCCCCCATATCCTCCGTGCCTACTGCCCAGGTGGGGTATCTCGTCGTAAGGGCCTTTCTCTGTGTGGAGTTTGCATGTTCTCCCCGTACCCCCCAGGGGGTTCCTCCGTATATAACCCCCCCCATTAAAAACATGCAGAAGATCAGATCGTCATCGTCATCCGACCACTGACGACAACATCCGAAGTTGGTCCCGAGAAAGTTTTAGTTTTGGTCCGAGTGAAATGTTCTATGGTCTCTCCTGATTATAGCGTTAGCTGAAGCGTTTGGTTTGAACCAGTTAAACTCTTTTCATAAGCATTTTACAAAATGTTACAAAAATGTTATATGGGAAAATAAATGGCGGATGAAAATCTCTGGTACAGTGCTGAAGCAGGAAGTGACGCTCCACTTTGGCTCTCTATACTGTTTCCGGCGTAACTTATGCTATTTTTCTGTATCTTTGTCAAATAGCGTAGCACAGAATGATGACGTGCATACGTGTATATACACTCATAGAAGGTTTGAAAGAGAACAGCAACCTTTGAACAGGTAGAAAAGCTGACTTAAGTAACACATGAGTTAGGCTTTGAATGTACATTGGCAACCAACTTGCATAACAACATTACTTACAGCCATGCAGTTGTTCATGTGCATTTAACACATTGACTGCCAGCCGTTTTTTTCTTGCTGTAGATAGCTTCTGCCAGGGTTTTTTTTGAGGATTCTAGGCTCATTTTACAAGAGCCGAGGTTTCTCTTCTGTTACGACTTCGTGAACACCAATCATCTAAAAAGAACTAATAGAATGTGTGCTTTCTCTGTCTAAAAGAGTTAGTTTGTAGAGTTAGTAGTTATGTAAGCATTAGCAGTTGAATACAGCATGGTTTCAGCATCAGAAAAAATATTTAGAGATAAACGGCTTTTTGTGAAATTCGATAGAACTGTCACTTTAACCATTCATTTTTGGCATCAGTAAGACCTAAACAATAGTTTTGAACAGTAATTTCCTCCATAACAGCAGTAAACTTCCCTCTGCTCAACTCCTCCCTCCTGTGGGCGTTCTTTTTTGCTGCAGCGGTGTCACAAGCACTTTCCTACCTTTGCAAATGCACTTTCTCATACTCTCGACCTCTCAAATAAATTTCTGAATAGAAATTAAATTACTCTAAATTATAGCGAAAAAGAAACAAAAAAGAATGGGTTGAAAATCCCATTCTAAAAGCCTTTTAGAATGGGATTTGTTTCCAATTTGGTGTCGGACTAGGGGGCAGTCCCCGCTTGTCACCATTGCTTTGCTGCTGCTGTGCGGGTGTGTGCCTGTCTGTGCGGCCGCTCTTTGAGGAAGTCTGGTTGGACTCGCTCGCGTCTTGGAGTTTTGGTTGAGGGCTTTGATGAAGCTTTTGCGATTCTGGTCATATTATGCTGCGTGTTTCAAAGTGTGTCCCACCCGCAATCCACTATGCAAATCTGCAATCCCGCACCGCCAGCAATCAGCGCGAAAATGAAAGCGCCTTCGCCAATCCACCTTCATGAGAATGGCTTCAGTCACACTGCTTTTTGCTTGCCTTCCTCCTTCCTTGTCGCCACTTAGTGGGTCGGTGGAATGGGTTGTACACGTTGTACACGTCCAATACCTATATAAGAGATGTAAAAGGCTTAGATGCACAACCTACCGTCAAAAAAAAAAAATCGATTTTTTTGACGAGTACACTCGTCGCTGGCAGTTAACAGCTGGATTGTGTTTGACGAGTACACTCGTCGCTGGCAATCAAGGTGTTAATATGAACTCTTTGTTCATGTTGTTCATGTTTAGCTCCCGTTAGTAAATGCCTTAGTTAACATTAGTTAATGAACACACTGTATAGTGTTATTCATTAATTCATTCATTCAATTATCACTTTCTTTTTTCTTATTGTACATTCATTGTTTGTTTTTTCTCATTCTTTTTTCATTCTTTCTGTCTTTCTTGTTTACTTTCTTTCAGTCAGTCAGTCAGTCAGTCAGTCAGTCAGTCAGTCAGTCAGTCAATCAATGAGCTATGTAGGAGCCATTCATGTCACTGTCTGTTTGTAGTTTTGGCCTAGTTTAAGTTTTCCGCTGGGTGGTGGTGTGGACGGGTGGGCCGGTGGAGTCTGTATTGCACAGGTGTCACAGGTTTGCAGTGGTGCTTGGGTGATGGGGAGATCACACAGGTTTTTACCGCTCATCAGGATTGTCCAATAGATTCACGTTACTGTATTCTTAATAGTTAACAGAATAGTTTTACTGCCTGTAAACATCATTAAATGGGAACCTCTCACCCAAACTGCAAACACCACCTGGACATCAATGTTTTGAAGCACGTCAAAAACACCTCTCCTACACCCAGCTGAGTGACTAAATGTTGGACCCAGGATACAAGCTACAAGCTATAGTCAATAGACTACTTGCACAACTCCACTACTTCCTGAAATGAGTAGGGCATCTTGGTTTCCTGTCCTACACTATTGGATGAACTGATTCATGTCAGGTGTGCCTGATCACTGTTGTTGTGACTGCAGCAGTCAGGCACACCTGACATTAATCAGTTCATCCAATAGTGTAGGACAGGAAACCAAGATGCCCTACTCATTTCAGGAAGTAGTGGAGTTGTGCAAGTAGTATATTATCTCCCGCTCTTTAGTCTTATTTACTGTACATTCATAAATTAATGCAGTTAGTCAGTCAGTCAATTCTTTCTTTCTTTCTTTCTTTCTTTCTTTCTTTCTTTCTTTCTTTCTTTCTTTCTTTCTTTCTTTCTTTCTTTTTTTCTTTCTTTCTCTCCCCCCCCCCATATTAAAGGAGGACTTACCCCCTAGATATGTATCAGAACAGTGATTTGAAAATACCTATGGAAAAAAACAAGAAATGACATATGCTTTTGTCTATACTAGACTCTTTGGCTGTCCTCAGCTGAGGAATCTTTTTCGGAAATCGACGCCATTACAGTTTGCCCACCGCCTCGAAAATAATTCATTTGAGAGGGGCACTATCTTTATAAATATCAACAACTAGCCAACGCTGGTGGTCTGTATGGAAACAGCGTTGCTTAAAATGGTCAAAAGTTATATCAATTTGGTAATTCAGTGGCGAACTAGAAATTTAATTATTTTTTTCCATGTGTGTGTATATGGGCGTCTGTAACTATCGCTAAGAGCAAAATGAGGCGAGGATCGTTACTGCAGCACACCGCACAATAGGACAAACCCCCCGCTCTGGGGTAACACAATGCGAGATTTCTCCACGTCATTCCCTCGTACAACTAGCGATAAACCGCGCAATGAAATCCGTTTTTAATTTGCGTTTTGGGGCTTTTCGTGATTCTTGTTAAAAGTTACTGCAGCAGGGCAGTGTCAGACCTCCATGTGAAGAGCTCCGCCCGCGCGTCCCCGCTGCCTGAGCACACAGCAGCTCGTGCTCGTGCTCTAAAAGGCAGGGTGCCTACGAGCTGCTGCCTGGCCGGCAGAAAGTGCTCCAGACTCGGTGTGATAATCCTGTAACAGCATTTGAGCTTATTCAGGTAAGATATTAATAATGTAATGACACATTCAGCGATAAACTGTCTACAATGAAGACATATGTCAAATATGACAACGTGGTGTTCAGTATTTTAAGATCACAGGAGCTACTTGCTTGATCAAACCCATTCCGCGCAGCAAAACACACACGAGTCAACATGGAGGAGGAGCACACACACACACAGACAGAGAGAGTGCCGCTGTGCCCCCCCCCCCCCCCCCAGTCCCCAGTCCCCAGTCGCTCTGCTCTGCTGACTTCATTTCCTGAAAAGTTGGCGTTGCTTGTACACAGTGACGATATTATAGTAGCCGATGTGTTTAGACCAGCTTTGTCACATTGTCACGTCGTAGTATAGCGTTATATTTTACATGTGCGCTAAACTGCGATGAGATTTGTTTGCGGAAGGATGAAAGTGAGGCTCTCACTTTGGTGCTGGGCTCTCGGAGCTGATTGCTGCAAACCCACAATAACCCCTCCCTCCCTCCGGGCAGAGCGTCATTGCAGCAGCTCTGTGTCCCCAGCGAAAAGGGGCACAGAAGACCACCAGTCGTCCTTGAGAGGATTCCAGCATTCGTTGTCTCTCAACCTAATTATATGGAATTCTGGACAAAATCATATCTAGGCTATAAAAAATAAGATTTACATTAGACCAAATCTCATCATAGGGCCCCTTAGTATGAAAAAGGTTGGGAATGATTTACTTGCTATGTCCTTCCTTTTATGATTATAGTGGCGTTTATTGATAGTATTGTGTTACATAGGAGTTGGTAGGAAAATAACACTGGGGACACTGTGACGTCAGTTTGTACCTAATCTCCCATTCATTTGAGAAAAAAAAAAGAAGCAGTGTTCCACCCTTAGAGGGCGCTTATGCCAGATATGCTGCTGAAAAATGATACAAATGGTAAAATGGCAACAGTTTGGTCTCA
>NC_139640.1:13972332-13977332 GCF_964638095.1 Poromitra crassiceps | reverse complement strand
CGTAAGTCAGCAGTACTGGTTCTAGTGTTGTGGGAGTGTGTATCTCCACTCCTCTGAAAGTGATTACTAAGATATTCAGGGGCTCTGTTGTTATAGATGTTATGAACAATGTTAAGTTGGAGCTGGACATATCTAGCATCCACGGGAAGCCAGCCCAGCTTCTGGAGGAGTACTTTTCCCACATGGTCTCTAGGGGCTAGAGAGCTAGGGAGCTATATAAGTATTATTTTTTACCCGACCAGTTGCAGGACTCTGCCACCACCCGGTCCCGTCCCCACCTCCGAACCAGGCAGCCATGCCCCACCGCTGCCCAACCCTGCCCACAGGTGAGACCAACACCCACCGCCCAGCGGACAGGAGCCCCCAGCTGCTGCCATATTAGATTTATTCATAAGGTCAAGTTTTTAAAAGTGTATCACTACAATGAAATGGCTGATATGGGAACTAACATCATCACACATGGATACAAATACGCATGCCAATAGAGCAGGCTCTGAGGCCGCACAGCGTCTGAGCTGCACATGTGACGCGGAGCATGTGAGCTGTGTCTGTGAGCCTGCAGAGCGGGCGATTTCCATAACTGCACCCATGGTGCATGAGATTTCTAGTTCAAATAGAATAGGGGGAAAATAACTGAATACTTGAATACTGGTTTAAACAAACCTGCATGGTTGGCAAAAACTGAGATTTTCATCAAGGGGTCAGCTGTCACCTCATGCCACCACAAGGGGATGTATGACAGGTACATTCTCATTTAATAAACATTTGAAAGTGTTAGGGCTCTATCTTCCCGACTTGCGTTAGCGCCCGTTTTGCGCTGGAATAGCGCCGCGCAAAGCCATAATTGTGGGCGTGTCGGGCCGCTGCACTTTACGTCATCTCAGTGCAAACCCCGATAGGCGTGTTGCATATTAACAGGATTCACCACAAGTTGAGATCACTCCCCTTAAAAGCCACAGCGTTTTTCGGTTATAGGTTAATGAACCACAAACAAAATGTAACAATCTGTGTGAATATACACTAGGGGAGAGTGGGGTAAGTTGTGCCACCCCTTGTATCTAGAAAACCATAGAAGAAATTGGTCATGTGACCACACATTTTTGAAGAGGCATCCATTTTACTCACTCTGCAAAGAAGGGAGGCAGATGGCACAAGAGCTAAGCACATTTAAGTTCTAAAAACTGTTTTTTGCCTCTCAAAGTATTTTTTTAATGATCAAGGTTTATTGATTGTTGTGTCTGAACAATTATAGACAAGCTTGAAAACATTTCACACATGTGTTAGTGTTTTAGTAAGCTACAATATGAGGCTATACTGTTAGCATGATGTTAGCTCCAATCCAGCTATATGATACAAGTTTGTTAAAATGGTGGGGATGGGGTGATTTGTGCCAAAAGGCCTGGGTTAAGTTGTGCCAGTGCCGTTGCAGTTGATTTAGTGCAATTTTATTTCATTTTGTTCTTAAATGTTTAATGTTTTTTTGGGTGGGCTGAGACTATTTTTGGGTGGGCTAAAGCCCACCCAAAAAAGGACTAGAACCGCCCCTGATGTAGGTCAACTGCTGCTACCGTTTAGCCTTGTTTAACGCTGTTATAGTACACTGGACTTTAGTGTTATCTTTATTTTGTCTTGCTTTGATATAGCATTACAGTATATGAGATGAAAATTTTCTGTTTTACTTCAGTAATCAATGGCACAATTTACCCCAACATATTCTCTCCAAAGGCACAACTTACCCCGCACCGGGGGCAAGTTGTGCCAAGAGACCACTTTTTTAAGAATAGCCATATTTTTTTAACAGTTTATTTAAGATCCAAAGGGAGTGTTCCCAGTGGTGCACAACATCCTGAAATATATTTACATATTGTAGTTGGAGGCATTACTGTCATGCCCTCACTTTAAAGACACCTCAAGTAAAAAGTGGCACAACTCACCCCACTCTCCCCTACAGCAAGAGAACATCATCATACATGTACATATCAAACCATTTCACACAAATTCAATTTATACAATCAATGACCGAAATAAGGAATAGGCTGAAGCCAAGGCTTATTTTTTGCCTATCCTGTAAGAAAGAGGGAGAGAGTCAGAGAGAGAGAGAGGGGGGAGAGAACGAGAGAGGGAAGAGAGAATTGGAGGATGAACCTCCAATTCGGATTGTAACGAAAATTGATGCTTTTGTAATTAGTAGCCTTTTAATTAGCCGTTTCGCTCATATGGGCTATAACATACACATTTAAAAATAGCCTATTCATTTGTTTAATAGGGAACGGAATGGGATGTGTGAGATTTTATTTCAATAGCCTATACCAGAATTGTCCACTCGAGTTAACCTATTGTTGCATGGTGCAATTGTGCAGGGAGAGAGGTTGTATAGGCTACTATCAATGGTTACTGTAGTGTATAGCCTACTGGCCGGTGTTGTGTCAGAAAGTGATTTTCTGCCAGAAACTGATTTCGATCCGCGGGACCACCACGCACAGCACAGCACAGCGCTGCCTTGGTGCCTGGTAATCCAATTCAAAACTCAAATCACTTTTTCGCACAAAACCATGACAAACGCATTCTCATTGTTAAATCAAGGTGTGTTTTTTTCTGCAGTGTAGGTTAGTTGAAAATCAACGTGGCATTCTGAGGAGGGAATTGTGTGTCCGCGCGCGAGCCGTGCGTAATGGCCCTATCCAAGTGAGGATTTCCTGCACTGCGCCGGAGAATACTGTCTGCGCTCAGGCGTACGTCTGCGTTTGCGCTAAGACCAGCTATTTCGTGGTGTTAAAATTGAGAGCACCCAAGGCGATTTTTTTCTAACACATTGCGCTGAACCGCCTATTTTGGAACGGGCAACTCCCAAACCTCTCTTTGCGCTCGCCACATATACCGACGGTATCTTCCCCACAGCGCTAAATGACACTTGCGCGAGACACATGATAGGCTAGAGGCCCACCGACACGCCTGGGCCACGCCTACACCTGTGTCATCACAGCGCAAAACTGGACGGTGCACTGGGAAGATAGCAATAAGAGGCACGCAAACGCAGCGCAAAGGCAGCGCAAACGATAGCGCCGTACAAAGATAGGGCCCATTGTCTTCAGACTGGAAGAAAGTGAAGGGCTCCATTATACTGCCTTCTGGAAAAGTGCAGGGGACATGTCCCCTGTGTCTCTGTGTCCCCCCTGTAAATGATGTCCTTACCTCTGATGGCTCTGTGCTGTTTGACTTGAAGCTGCGTATAGAGGCCTCTATTACAGCAGCGTACCTGAGAGAGAGAAGGAGTGTGAATGAGTCTGTCTGCTTTGCTTAAGCACCACCAGAACCAGCATACAACTGACAAACAAATGGTTCTATGACAAAAAAATTGTTTTATTGATCATTAGGTGAATTATGGGGTGGGGGGGGGGGGGGTGGGATGAAAAGACACATACATATGATCATTTATACCTAGAACCGCTAAGGAGTCATTTTTACCCCTTATATAAAACAGCTGTATAATGCCGCGCACAACATTTGCACCATGACCGGTTGCGTAGCAAGACGTCTTTTTGGCTTGCCTTACAGCCTAGTTCCTCATTGCGTGGCTCGCGAGACGCTGGCGGCTCTCGAAGCTTTAGTTGGCGGCTCTAAGAAATTGCAAAAAAAAAAAAAAAAAAAAACCTTTATGGCATATTATTACAATACAACAATACTGGTGTTGACAGTAATAGAACGTGCCAAATCACTCAAAACAATAAGCATTTTGCTTTTAGGAGTATTGTGCCAGTGTGCAGCGCTGTTCCAAAACGTGTCAACGTGTGTCGTTGCCTGGGAAACGCACATCCCATAATACAACTGTTCACACATCGCATCCCATAATAGTATGATGATACTTGGGATGCCATTGCGAACATAGATGTGAACAGGTTAGGTAAAACTTCAGCGTCGCCAGCGACGACCCCCACCGTTGCGGTCGGGGTACGTTTCGAAATCCCTCCAGGCCTGAAAGATTTTCTAGGGGAAACTGGTATATATATATGTGTGTGTGTGTGTGTGTGTGTGTGTGTGTGTGTGTGTGTGTGTGTGTGTGTGTGTGTGTGTGTGTGTGTGTGTCTGTGTGTGTGTGTGTGTGTGTGTGTGTGTGTGTGTGTGTGTGTGTGTGTGTGTGTGTGTGTGTGAGAGAGAGAGAGAGAGAGAGAACATCGTTTCTGTATCGCCATTAGCATAACTAAAAATATTATAGGCCTTCTAGCCTCTAGTTATTATCCAAAATTTGTTTTTAACTTTTACTTAGGCCTAATATTCTTCTTTTATAATAATTAAATTGTTTAAATGTGTTAATTATTTTGTTTGTTTCTTTGTTTGTTATAGCTTACAGTTTATTGATGAATTGTACAATTTTATTTTTATATTGGAATGTTGGCGGTTCTAGTGTTAAGATGTCTCATGTCCCACCACAATCACAGTAAACATAGACAGTTGTTAAACTATTTTAAAAATAAATATGATATATTATATATAATATGTATATATTATATACATATTGTCTTTACATAACACATGAATTGTATTAGTATTGTACTACTAGTACTTCCAGTGAATGCCAAGCCCTGACCATAATAGGCTGTCAATTCTATAAAGCAGTGGTTCTCAACCTTTTTACACCAAGTACCACCTCAGAAATGATCAGGCTACAGACAGGGAGGGAGGGAGGAAGCCCTGCATACCACAGGGTGAGAACAGATACAGTTGTTACAGATACACTGTAACAAACTAAATGACACACTGTCACAAACGACCGCTGACATCTTCAGTGTGGACCGACATCGAGGAGAGAGAGCTTCCCCACTTTTGATTGACAGCCACCTTTACCAATCATTGTGACCGTGTTCTGCGCACGGACACACACACACACACACACACACACACACACACACACACACACACACACACACACACACACACACACACACACACACACACACACACACACACACAGTCAGGCAGTCAGACACACGACTAAGATCTTT
>NC_139640.1:13924832-13967332 GCF_964638095.1 Poromitra crassiceps | reverse complement strand
GTGGGACATTTTAGAGGGTGGGAGAGGTTAGGTTTAGGTGTGGGGGGTGGGGTGGGAGAGGTTAGGTTTAGGGTTAGAGTCTGTCTGGGGTCGGAGACCCCTTAAGGGGGTCGGAGACGGGACCCCCGGAAGAGAGAGAAGTGATGGATGGTCCCATTTCCATTTGACAATTTTTGAGCCAAAATTGTGAATAGCAACGTTTTTAGCCTGTGGACAAACGTTGCTATTTTACAATTTTTTGGAGACTGGGCTGGTTAAGCACAAACTTTAAGTATGAATCTAAATGCTTTCTTAAAACTGACTTGTCCAAATTGAGTGACTCCAGGCAGGACAAAGGTGACAACGGGGACAGGATATACAAGCAGACAAGGAGACTCCTCTCTCTGCAGACAGTGACCTACTGCTTCTGTGGATACATACAGGGTGCAATAGAGAAGGAGACTCCTCTCTGCAGACAGTGACCTACTGCTTCTGTGGAGACATACAGGGTGCAATAGAGAAGGAGACTCCTCTCTCTGTAGACAGTGACCTACTGCTTCTGTGGAGACATACAGGGTGCAATAGAGAAGGAGACTCCTCTCTCTGTAGACAGTGACCTACTGCTTCTGTGGATACATACAGGGTGCAATAGAGAAGGAGACTCCTCTCTCTGTAGACAGTGACCTACTGCTTCTGTGGAGACATACAGGGTGCAATAGAGAAGGAGACTCCTCTCTCTGTAGACAGTGACCTACTGCTTCTGTGGATACATACAGGGTGCAATAGAGAAGGAGACTCCTCTCTCTGCAGACAGTGACCTACTGCTTCTGTGGAGACATACAGGGTGCAATAGAGAAGGAGACTCCTCTCTCTGCAGACAGTGACCTACTGCTTCTGTGGAGACATACAGGGTGCAATAGATACACCTCACAAATCTGGCTTGTGTTAGGGTTAGGGTTGTGTGGGACCGGGAACCTCATGCTCTGAGCGCGTGTTCTCGTCAGCAGATAATGTCATAAATAAAAAGAGAGCCACACTTGATCTCGACCATGTTGATAGATTTGTGTCATATTCAGCATCAATGCTACATTTGATCTTGTTTAAGTTGTTTTAGTTCAAAGCTGCTATTTGACATTTCAAATTAATTCAAATTTCATTTTAAGAAAAAGTAACAGTCCTAGAATGCACTACGTGTGTGTGTCTGCTATGTATGCATGTGTCTGATAATGTGTGTGTCTGCATGTATGTGAATGCATTATGTCTGTTACTGTAGTCATGTAGTGTGTGTGTGTGTGTGTGTGTGTGTGTGTGTGTGTGTGTGCATGCATGCGTGTGTGTGTGTGTGTGTGTGTGTGTGTGTGTGTGTGTGTGTGTGTGCATGCATGCGTGTGTTTGTGTGTGTGATCTAAAGTGTGTGGTCGACAGTGTTTCCTGTGCGTACTTCCCTCATTGTTTCCATTAGATATCTACTTGTCTCTCATCTATTTTGGGGCCAGCTCTAGCGCTGCCCAGGACCGGCGCGTGCCATTCTGCCGCTCTAGGCGAGAACAAATCATGCCGCCCCCAATTTGCAACACCATGCAGCATCAAAGTATGCATGACGCAATATGCAGGCATTTTGCACATCCATATAGCCTACCTACAAAAATAACACAACACAGGTCTGCATAATAACTCGCCATGATACAGCACAGCTACTTTCCAAATAATCACAATTTTCAGATCCTCAAAATATGCAAATCTCTCTTATCTACCACTTTCTCATGTGCGTAAAACACACACATGGAATGTGCGCACGGTGGCGCAAGCACATTAATGTAAGACTCACAATGTATTTAGCCTATAGCCTATAATATCATCAGCAGATTCACAACTTAAACAACGATGAGTAGAGGGCAAATAAAGCTTGTTTACCTTCCAGAAGTGTAGCTACACCAGCGGGGGCCTGCGTCAGCAAAGGTCTTTCAATAAATCCAATCCTCCTCTATTAGGATTCTCTCTGCCAGTTCATTTTATATGGAGATTGTTGCCAGTCCTAACCTGCCTGGAACCCACCTTGAGCCCTAAATGCACACAAGGTAGGAAAAACCTGGAAGAAATGTTGAAGAATGCGGCTGAGCGTGCTGTAGGTGGTGTAGGTGCTGTAGCTGTAGGTGCTGTAGGTGGTGTAGCTGCTGTAGGTGCTGTAGCTGCTGTAGGTGCTGTAGGTGGTGTAGCTGCTGTAGGTGCTGTAGGTGGTGTAGCTGCTGTAGGTGGTGTAGCTGCTGTAGGTGGTGTAGGTGCCTTAGGTGGTGTAGCTGCTGTAGGTGGTGTAGCTGCTGTAGGTGCTGTAGCTGCTGTAGCTGCTGTAGGTGGTGTAGGTGGTGTAGCTGCTGTAGGTGGTGTAGCTGCTGTAGGTGGTGTAGCTGCTGTAGGTGCTGTAGGTGGTGTAGCTGCTGTAGGTGGTGTAGCTGCTGTAGCTGCTGTAGGTGGTGTAGGTGCTGTAGGTGGTGTAGGTGGTGTAGGTGGTGTAGCTGCTGTAGCTGCTGTAGGTGGTGTAGCTGCTGTAGCTGCTGTAGGTGGTGTAGGTGCTGTAGGTGGTGTAGGTGGTGTAGGTGGTGTAGCTGCTGTAGCTGCTGTAGGTGGTGTAGGTGCTGTAGCTGCTGTAGGTGGTGTAGGTGCTGTAGGTGGTGTAGGTGCTGTAGGTGGTGTAGCTGCTGTAGGTGCTGTAGGTGCGGTGCTGTAGGTGGTGTAGGTGGTGTAGCTGCTGTAGCTGCTGTAGGTGGTGTAGGTGCTGTAGGTGATGTAGGTGGTGTAGGTGCTGTAGGTGGTGTAGGTGCTGTAGGTGTCGGGGAAACATTGTCAGAGTCATCGGCAAAAAAGAAAAAGAGAGAAAACAGACAAAAGAAAGAGAGGCAACATGCCTGTGTGAACCGTGGGAAAGACAAGAACAACTGGTTCATATTGTTTGTCTCATAATATGAAGGACAGTTGTCATAGAATTAACTGTAATATGTGGACAACATGTGATGATGTAACTCATCTCCACACAAAATGTAAAGGCCATATTTTCAGTCTAGAGAGGAACAGTGATTGATCAATAGCTCATTACATCTCATTCAGATTGTGGAGGCCAAAACAGACTTGAGCATGTAGAAAGTGTGTCAGCTCAGCATGACACTATACTATATGATGCAACACTTTTTCAAATAGTCATTTGACAGAAGTGAAACTGGCTGATGGAACATAAGAACAGGAAGCATGAATATAAGAGCAGAAGCACCAGTGTTTGCAGGCAGCAGCAGGAAGTGGGCACAATGTATGGGTGAGACCGCTGAAAGCATTTCATACAGCAAACAGCTTTACTACACAACAAGGGTTTGGCAATTCTGCTATGAAGGCACTTTACTGATACCTAAATTCAATGCATTTCATAATGTAGCCATGAATCAGTGACAGTCAGTGAAACTAAGACAGGCAGAGGCAGAACATACACGTAACCTAAAATACACACAAGGCCCACAAGAAACCTGGTTTCATCAGAATATGATGAGAGGAGAGAGTGATGCTGCTTCCTACAACCATCTTACAACCGGTTCTCACTCCGAGCGCAGAGCAGATTGATGCTTTGTCACGCCCCTTGTGGGTTCGTTACTAGTTACTAAAGGCTCTTTCACACAGATCACGCAAAATTGCAGTTTAGGAGTCCCGTAAAGCCCGCAGCCTCGCCACAGAAATTGCTTTCACACAGAGCCAAGCAGCACGGCAACTTTCCCGTGCTGAGGTGTACTTTCAGGTGAAATCCCCCGCTCCCGGATTGAAAGGCGAGTGGAGGGATTTCCAGCTCCTCCTAGCCCAAATGAATATTTTCATAGGTTAGTGTAGCCTAGGCTACTGTATGATGAACGAATTCATTCAACAACAAGACTTCCCTCCTTCTCCTAGTCCGCTGAGCAGGGAGGATATGCACTCGCATGGTGGGCGGGCTCGCCTTAATATCAAAACGGGCTCCACCGCCAGCAAAGTGTTGCATTAATTGCATTCGAGGAAAGCCAACTTTATTTATACAACACATTTCATAGAAGTAAATTCACTGACTAAGCAGATCGATGGTGTCCTACTAAAATTGGAACGATACACGACTGCACAGTCTTCTCTGTATCGTTCCAATTGAGTAGGCTATAGCCTAATTCATTCAACAACCAAACATCGCTGATGTATGCCAGCCAAGGAGGTGCAGCTGTTAGCACTGTTCCGCCTTGCTGCTCCAACGCTTTCAAGTGAGGCGGGTTGCCTGCTAAACCGGCGCTGTGACAAGCTCTGCTCCCGGGACAAAAGGCGTATAACAATTTACCACCAACGCGCGCGTTCATGACTTTCACATCGGAGGAGCGGATCCTATTTTCCGTGCATTTTTCGGCTTTGAAGGCCGGTGTGAAAGAGCCTTACGTAACTAGTTACTGCAACTTAATTACTTTTGCAGTAACTAGTAATCTAACTGATTACTTTTCCAAATTACCGTTTACAGTTTAATTACAGTTACTGAAATAGTAACTGGGCTAGTTACTAGTTACTTTAGGACATGAACATAATGGACAACTTCAGAGGATTATCTGGTTTATGATCCTTAGACCTAGTCCTGGAAGAGAAGACGCCTCCCTGCCTGGCAAAAATGCTCCACACGCTGCAGCCATGAGCCCCAGAGGCTACTGACCTTGATTAAAGCTCAACAGCCATGAGCCTCAGAGGCTACTGACCTTGATTAGGTTACAGTAAAGCTCAACAGCCATGAGCTCCAGAGGCTACTGACCTTGATTAGGTTACAGTAAAGCTCAACAGCCATGAGCCCCAGAGGCTACTGACCTTGATTAGGTTACAGTAAAGCTCAACAGCCATGAGCTCCAGAGGCTACTGACCTTGACTAGGTTACAGTAAAGCTCAACAGCCATGAGCTCCAGAGGCTACTGACCTTGATTAGGTTACAGTAAAGCTCAACAGCCATGAGCCCCAGAGGCTACTGACCTTGATTAGGTTACAGTAGAGCTCAACAGCCACATGACTTTTTCCTGATGTCATTGTCAGAAGTAAGTTCCATTCATTTTCTCCATAGACATTTAGGAAAATCCTTATACAACGAGTTTTAAGGCTGGAACCAAGCCAACCCGTGACCCACTGAATCGTGAGTGACCATAAAACATTCATTTTGGTGCAAAAACTAAAAATAACAATAGGGGGGGGGGGGGATATTTTCGACCCCCCCCCCCCTTCCACAGCATGTCAAGACATAGTGTCATATTTTATCAACACAGCAACAATAAAATAATGTGTGATTTAATAAGACAATAAAAGTAACACAGGAGTTACTTTGCCTAGTAACTAATTACCTTGAAGTATACTAGTATCTTTAAAGTAATTAAATTACTTTTTCAGAGAAGGAACTAGTAACTGTAACTAATTACCAACTTTCTGTAACTTGGCCAACACTGGTTGTTACTAATACGGTGCCCTTCAGCGATGCATGAAACGACTTGGGCTCATATAACCTCTGTTTTACTATAATAAAAAAGATCTGCCCCCTCCCCACTTATAATCGCCACCCTAGCTTTTTTCAGTTGTTTCCAATGGGGGGAGAGCGTATGCGAGCGCACATGGACGTCTAGAGAAAGTGCGCTGCG
Organism: Poromitra crassiceps; assembly: GCF_964638095.1. Lineage (NCBI taxonomy): Eukaryota > Metazoa > Chordata > Actinopteri > Beryciformes > Melamphaidae > Poromitra > Poromitra crassiceps. The sequence continues at coordinate 13,961,699 of NC_139640.1, read as the reverse complement.
TCCAGCGTCTATTTTCAGAGCGCTCCAGCGTTTTGTGCGCCCGACTCCCAGCGCTCCCAGCTGAGAATATTTTAACTTTTCAGAAAGACGCTGGTGTCGGGTGCTCCTTTTCTGGCAACTAATCATATGGAGAAACGATCGCAACAGAGACAGAAAGGCTCAATTTTGGGAGCAGATTGGCTAGACACTTAATATTTCTGGTGAGTGTTGTGCTTACTGCTTTTAATAGCGTAGCCTACCTGCGTTGTTAGCTTGCTAGCTGTCAGCTATCAAGCTCCTACCGCACTGAACTAACGTTAGTTTCAGACTGCTTCCTTGTATATTGTGCGCTGGGATCAGCGCTCTCCAGCGCACTCCCAGCGTTTAACAGTCGGAAAAAGACGCTAGGTGGACACAAGCCCTAAGTCATTTCATCCTGGTACCGGGTCTGTTTGTAAAGTAGGCCTACCATTTAACCACCTGTCCACTCAGACATACATGATCCAGAACATGAGCTGCCGGTGTTAAAAAACAGCCGTTTTGACAATGATGTGGATCCTGTAGGCTACTAGGGGCTCAGATGGAGGCAGTGCGCATAAGGCGGATAATAGTTTCTAAACATGCAGGCCGACCGGCTAGCAGCTGGTCATAATCCGGATTTCACTGCATGTTTAGAAGGGGCTTTACTCTCCTCCGCTCCATTTCAGCACTGCGGACAGCGCCACACAGCCCTATCTATTGACCCATTTCCACCGCTGGTATTAACGCGGCCCAGACCAGCTCGACTCACTTTTTTGTCTCATCCCACCCGTCAAAAACCTGGACAGCCCGGGTTAAGTCGGGGTTGAGTCTATGTGCCGACAGGCCGCAATGCCGATAGCCCACAAGCAGAACCAGCTGAGCGAGGCGGTGTGCAGCATGTCGGTGGACCGGGCTAACCTCTCCCAGCCCCAAACCAAACCTAACCTCCCCCCATGCCTAAACCTAACCTCCCCCAGACCCTAACCCAAAACCTAACCTCTCCCACCCCCCACGCCTAAACCTAACCTCCCCCAGACCCTAACCCAAAACCTAACCTCTCCCAGACTCCCACCCCCCACGCCTAAACCTAACCTCCCCCAGACCCTAACCCAAAACCTAACCTCTCCCACCCCCCACGCCTAAACCTAAGGTCGGCATTGCGGGTGGTCGGCATAGCGGGTGGACACCGAGTCGTGCTAGTTTTGGTCCCTGCTTTGTTGAGGTTCCAGCCGGTACCATACGGTGACGTGAAAACACTGCACACGGCTGATTGGTCAGGCAGAATAGTGTTTACTACTGTAACCTCGCGTCACCAGTCTACTGTCAATGCTATATACCAATGTAATGGGACTTACCTTCTCTTCTCTCTTCTGTTATTTCCATCAGTCTTTTGTGTTGCTGCCTTCGGCTCTGGTGAAATCAAATTGATCTCCTTGCTCAGCTTTAACATGACGGTGGTTTTCAATTGTTTTGAGAGAGAAAACGTCTGCTGCTCGGGAACCCCTTGTAGTTGTGTGTTATGTCAGCTACGCTAGGCCGGAGGCGGGGGTTTAGCGAAGCCACGGACTTGGGGTCCACCCGCTATGCCGACCACCCGCTATGCCGATCACCCGCAATGCCGACCTTAGGTTTAGGCGTGGGAGAGGTTAGGTTTTGGGTTAGGGTCTGGGGGAGGTTAGGTTTAGGCATGGCATGGGGGGAGGTTAGGTTTGGCGTGGGGGCTGGGAGAGGTTAGGTTTTGGGTTAGGGTCTGGGGGAGGTTAGGTTTAGGCATGGGGGGAGGTTAGGTTTGGCGTGGGGGCTGGGAGAGGTTAGCTCCACCGACACGCTGCACGCCGCCTCGCTCAGCTGGTTCTGCTTGTGGGCTATCGGCATTGCGACCTGTCGGCACTGCGGCCTGTCGGCACATAGACGCTGCACCGGTCTTGCCTGGTGGTGGCTTCCCTTCTCCCTGTAGCGTAACTCCCGTCCCCCGCGCAGCGCATGCATTTCTCTCCCCTCTGAGAGAGCCTGGTGACGCGAGGTTAGCATGCATGTAAATAACAACAAATTGATATCCATTCTCATGGCCGATGGTCTCTCATTTGCCCATGTATGTCATATAGAGGCACCAGTATTTCATAACCAGTTTAAAAGTTCTGTGTATGGATTTAATTTTAATATTATGTTATAGCCAACTTCCTGGTATGTTCACAGTGACTAGTACTGACAGCACCAAAGTCACGTCCTCTCCTGCATTCAACATACAACCAAGGGATTTCATCCTCCATTAATTTTCCATCTACAGTTTGTTCAAATGTCCTTGTGTTCATTTAACTTTATACAAATAGAAGGCAGAGGAAAGATATAGGAGCGGAGGGCGGATATGCGGTCGCTATGACAACCAGTTGTGTGCGGAGGTGGGCGGGGGCAGATTGAGCACCGGTGGAAGCAAGCAGCCATTCGGGTTGAAACGAGTAGAGCCGAGTTGTGACGAGTCGCACAGTGCTGTAAAATGTGGTGGAAATGAGCCATTTATATGCAAACAGCCCAAACCCACCTGTTTCTGTCTGTCTTTCTGTCAGACATCAGTGGCCACAGAGCCCTGTGGCTCCGTGCTAGGGCCAACCCTTTTTATCATTTATATAAACCATGTAGGTCGTAATATAAATGCCTCTGTTCGCCTTTACGCGGATGATACCATTCTGTATTGTTGTGCGAACACTGTTGCCCTTGCTTTTGAATGCTTACAGTCTGCTTTTGATGTCTTACAGTCACACCTGTATCATCTCAAATTGGTGTTAAAGGTCCCATTCCGTGCAAAAGCTGTTTTTACTTGTAAATGCATATATACTGCTGTCATCCCTCCCTGTAATGAGTGCTCACAAGCTCAGAACTGCCACAGTTGGATTTGTCCCTATCCAGCTTCCCCCTGCAGTCTCCTCCAAGCCACACCCCCAAACGCTTCGTTTGCCCAGACGGGGTATAGACCTTATTCACAGCGCGGCCATCTTGGATTACGTCATCGCGCAGGGTGGCAACGCTCCGACAACAACCATGTCTTGTTGCTGTGTGCCGGGCTGCAACTCAGATACACGTCGGAAATCTGACAAACCATTGTCATTCCATCGTTTCCCAGGCAATGACAAACTCAGGAGACAATAGATAGTGAAAATCCGGAGAGATATTGGACCGAATTTCAAGGTAAAACAAGATTTTGCTTAGCGTTAAACCCTGTTAGCGTTAGCTAGCCTAGCACCAAGCATTACAGCCTAGCTAGCTTTCACATTGCATTAATACATGCTAAATGTACACGAGCTGAAATATCAACGCAGATCTTTGACTTAATATTTAAGAAGCAAAACCCACCAGATTTAACCAAGATTTCAATGTAGTGTAGCAACGACGTAAAGGCTCACATCCCTTGCAACGTTAACGTTACTGCAACTTGTCTTGCTGTCATCCGACCTCAAATGTTCAGGTTTATATACGCTAATTCAGTAACGTGATGTGGTTATATGCTCAATGGAACACATATTTATTCTGTGTAATGTTCGTACAGATTACATCAAACACAAAGGTGTGTTCCAAGCACTTTAACCCTGAGTGTTTTGAGGCTGGCCTGGCTGGGAGGACATACCTGGTTCCAGACAGTGTCCCCCAGCTTTTTCCATGGACTAAAAAACCCACCCGTGTCAGGAGATGTGTCACCAGAGTGTAGTAAGTGAATATTATATATTATATTATATTTATTTAAGTACTGTGAGCACTAATGAGGGTTTGTTTATATACTATGTGTGTGTGTGTGTGTGTGTGTGTGTGTGTGTGTGTGTGTGTGTGTGTGTGTGTGTGTGTGTGTGTGTGTGTGTGTGTGTGTGTGTGTAAAATGTAATGCCTCTTGAACTATGACTGGTAGCCTCTATTCTTTTTTCCTTTCTGTAAGAGAGGAGCTGTGTAGTATTGTGTATTCATGTGTTGTGTTTTTTTGTGTCTATCTATCTATCTATCTATCTATCTATCTATCTATCTATCTATCTATCTATCTATCTATCTATCTATCTATCAGTAAGGAGCGTGCAGGTGGAGAGACTCAGAATGAGAGACGGGAGGCTAACAAGGAGAATGAGAATCCCATTCCACCAGCTGTTTACATGGGCCAAAAAAGAGTGTAGTAAGTGAATATTAACATGTTGAGACACATTAGTAATAGACATGTTTGTGCCATCTGTTTACATATACATACATATGTTATATGTGGACATAAAAAAGACAATACATTTTTAATACTAGTCATTAAGCTACTAATATAGACTGAAATAATTGGAGCGGGTCACGTTTGCATGTTTGGAATTGTAACAGCTGAAATCAATAATTTTTCAAGGTGGGGGCCGCATGTGGCCGCCAGTTGCCCATGTATGATGTAAACAGATGTACCATGAGCCGTGCTTTTTCAAAATGAAATGTAAGACTCCAGGGGTAGGGCCCTACAAACTTAGTGCTTCTCCCTATCCACTTGGACAATGTTGCAGTAGCAGAATGTAAAGCATTGGCGATCAACAAAATGTATTTCACTTTTTATGTTATGTGTCCAATATCCGAAAATAAAAATGAACTGAACTGTGTATAATTATTGATTTATTTTAAGTACAGTGAGCATTAACTATGGTTTGTTTATATACAGTGAGGAGCCTGTTGGGGGAGAGACAACGGATGAGAGACAGGAGGCTGACAAGGAGAATGAGAATCTCCTTCCAGCAGTGTAAGAAACTTTACAGATACTAGCATGTTCAAGTCAGCTTTTCACCAGAGATGATCACACTGAATATTTGGAGTTCATGTCTTCTGATTTGTCTCCTATAGTCGAGAGACGGATGTTCAGCCTTCACCCCATCCTGACCACGACTATGCCCAGTTCCCTCTGCCGTTAGAAGAGCAGCTGGAAGCAGCACAGCAGGAAATTGAGCGCCTCACCCAGGAGAACAAATTGCTTATGGCGTCCCGCTTTGGTCTTCAAAGATTCAAGAACGATGCTAAGCTTTTGAACTTCTACACTGGATTTCAGGTGAGCAATAGAAAACTAGAGGTTGTTTAATCTCATACCTGTTTTTTTTTTTTTTCTTGGTTTGTTTTATCTCCTAAGGGCACGGTCACACCGCACTTTTATTCTGGTGAGGTTCCCTCATAGACCTCCTAGGGTTTCCTACCTCACCCGCATAACATTTATACCCTCTTTTTCCTTAGAAATAACTTTTATACTGTGAATACAAATATTAATATCTATTGTGAAAATCAATAAACTAAACTTGAAGTTCAAAAGAGGCAGAGTTAGTGTAAAATAATGCTTACTGAATAATTATCTCATATTTCGGAAACCTCACAGTGCATCATCAGTATGATTAACTTGAACTTGGCTTGATGCTGTGGGAATTGAAAGAATCACTGCATCTGTGTTCCTAATATCTATGTTTTTCTTTTCTTTCTTTCTTTTGTAGGACTATGACCAGTTAAGGGCAGTTTTCCTGTCCCTGGAGCCCACTGCACAGAGCATGCTGAGGTGGAACCAGGCTAAGAAGCTGACGCAGGACCAGGACATGCAGATGGGCTTTCGGGCAGAGCGCTTGGCCTTGTTTGATCAGTTTTTTTTGTTCCTTTGCCGTGTAAAAGAAGGGGCATTTGAGGAAGCACTGGCAGAGCGCTTTCATGTTTCTCAGTCTACAGTTAGTAGAGTTTTAATAACATGGACAAATTACCTATTTTTTATGTTAGGTTCGTTAAATGTATGGCTCCACAGATCAGCTGTAAATGAATTGATGCCACAGTGCTTTAAAGACAACTTTCCCAGAACAAGGGTTATCTTGGACTGTACGGAAATCTACATTCAGAGGCCCAGCTCCAAAGTGTTAAATTCAGAGATGTATTCAAACTATAAGGGGAGAACAACCTTAAAAGGGTTAATTGGAGTGAGCCCTTCTGGACAAATTACATTTGTAAGCAATCTCTATGAGGGCTCAATTTCCGACAAGGAAATTACCAGACAGTCTGGAATATTGTCACTGCTTGAGCCGGGAGATGAGGTAATGGTTGATAAGGGTTTTCTGATAAATGATTTGTTGTCACCCATTAATGTGGGACTTGTTATCCCAGCGTTTCTCAGACAGAAGGGGCAACTCACCAAGGAGGAAGTCACCACCACTCAAAAAATTGCCAGGTTGAGAATCCATGTAGAGCGAGCAATAGGGAGAATCAAGCAGTACCATATCTTTGATGGAGTTCTTCCTCTCACTCTCTTGGGGACCATTAACCAGTTATGGTATGTGTGCGCCATGCTGACAAATTTCCAGGGCCCACTCTTTTAAGGACAGCAAGCTGGGTGTTTACTATAGTGAACAGGGGGACAAGCCAGACTAGTACTGACACATCTTTTACTTATATATTTACTATTTACTACTTCAGGATAGGAAATCAAAGACAGTGTGGACCCAAGCAGCTCAAAAGGCAAAAGTATTCAAATTGAAAAAACGGTGGAGCTACTAGGAGTATTTTTATATAGCAATATTTAATGCGAAGTAATATATCTGTGTACAGGCAGTTACAAATCAGAATATATCTTCAAAGTTATACAGGCAGACAAAACGCAACGCGTTTCAACCACGTAGGTCTTCCTCAGGCTAACATTGCCTGAGGAAGACCTACGTGGTTGAAACGCGTTGCGTTTTGTCTGCCCGTATAACTTTGAAGATATATTCTGATTTGTAACTGCCTGTACACAGATATATTACTTCGCATTAAATATTGCTATATAAAAATACTCCTAGTAGCTCCACCGTTTTTTCAATTTGAATACTATTTACTACTTCTACATTTCTATTTCTCATTTTGTATAGGCCTATGTCCTATAATTATTTGAAATGTATTCTAATGATTATTTCTGAATTAAATTCTGAAATAAAAACAATCCCTTTGTATAATGTTGTCAAACAGGTTCCCTAATCTAAAGTTGCCTCCTCTTCATAGTTAGTAAGTCGACTACAACACAAAACTATACAATTAACAGACACTATTCGGTATATGGTTACACCTTGAAAGTTTGTTAGGTCTGTGATTCAAATGTCTATTCCCATTCAGTGGTAGAGGAACAAAGTCAACACAAGTAGAAATATCTCCTTTTTAATGATAATGTGGAAATCTACATTGAGAGGGCGATATGCGATGTGGTATGAACTGGTATGCGATAAAATTTCAGGTTGAAGCCATTAGTCCTTCGATTCTGACTAGGGCTGTAAAAATTGCCCCAAAATCATATTCGAATATTCCCTCTAAGCAAATATTCGTTCGAATATATAAAAAAAAAAAAAAAGTGCGTATATTATGCGTGCGTATATTATATTATATATATTTATTTGAACATAATTCTTTTTTCAACATAAACATTGTTTTCCCCTCATATTTATTCAGTCAGTACCAGTAGCAGTCTACTAGTAGTATCCTTGTAATGTTTTTAAATAACCAGGCAAACGATGTATGTTTTTATGTTGGTCAGGGTTTTTTTACCTGATGAAATGTAAAAAAAAAATATATAATAATACATTTGAATATAAATTTTCATATTCGACGATTCTATTCATCTTTATATTCGAATATATATTCGAATATAGAGCTTTGACAGCCCTAATTCTGAGACACAACAACATAGCAAGAGGACATTTTCCATACTGAGCAGATCCGTGTTTGCAGTTTGTTTTGCCTCCAGCTTACACCGTGACGTAGGCCATGACGTAGGCCGTCAGGGCTCTCATGTGCCACAGGAGTCCTGTTCACTGTCCAAATATTTGGTTAAACCCATCTCTCTCTGTGAGATGATCTGTGTTGTCTATAGGTGTGTGTTAAGAAGAGCTGGCTGGGACATAGCCTACTACTACTCGGGTGGTAGACGGGGTACGGTGGCTCAGTGGTAGCGCTGTCGCCTCAGTCAGAAGGTCCTGAGTTCGATTCTCGCCTGGGACACTGTGGGCGCTGTGGTTGTGTTCCCCCCCATATCCTCAGTGCCTACTGCCCAGGTGGGGTATCTCTTGCTGTTGAATCTACTGGCCAGGAGTAGGGAGGAAATACTCAAAAAAGAACTTGTCAAGTATTGTTTTCATGCCCTCCCACAATGTCAGGTCGAAGTGGACTCTCTCAAGATGATAATCATCCCTGCACATGATAAACAGATCACACCATTGTGCTCCTGTCAATCCCATTTGCCCCATGATTTGATGGTGATATTCATGGCCATGCTTTAGAGAATATTTACCATCCTTTTCAATTAGGTATGGGCAACTCCTGTAGCTGTCCTTATTTGGGCATTTTATTTCCAGAAGGCCATGGCAGGGGTCTGCAGTCAGATCTGTGACTCTCCTGTCAGGTGAATATCCTAGATGGGGGGCATTTGTATTCACCACAAACCCACTGGGGAAAGTCTGGTGACGTGTGACTTCAGAATACATCGCTGCTGCCGCCGGCTCGAGCGTGATTCCTCTCTTCATGTCGCTTGTCTGGATGGACTTCTGTTTGCGTAGAGCAGAGGCAAGACCCTCAAAGTCTGCGCGCCTGGAGCAAACCCGTTTGAAATTGGATGACGTTATGCGTTCAGATCGAACCTCACGCCACACTTTACATTTGCTCTGGTCTCTTGTTTCCTCCTCAAGTTGTAGAGCTTCATAATGGGAAAGCTTGAGTCCATCGTAGAGATCAGACAGCTCCTTCAGAATCAGAATAAGAATCAACTTTATTGGCAGATCACAGGTTTACAGGCGTAAAACAGAGTGAAAATGTTTGTGCAAGCTCCATTGTCTTAAATGTTTCCAGAAAGAAAGAAATAAGAAGGGGGGAGAGGAAAAAAGTAGAAATAAAAAATAATTACCAAAAAAAAAACTCAAGGGTATCTACATATTTAGAATTGAGGTAGAGCGCACAACTCCTTGTAAGAAAAACAGACCGGGTGCCTGGATAATGAATAACAATGAAAAAGGAGAGCCGGCACTCACGGTAGGCTAATTGAAAAACAGCCTTTTATTGGGCAGTGAAAAAATTGGACGTTTTTTTTCATTTCATTTCATTTCATTTCATTTCATTTCATTTTTTTTCTTTTTCATTCTTTTTCATTATCTACATATTTACACATAGCATCTTCATACCTTGGGCAGTACAGTGGAGTAGTTGCATGGCTGATTTGGAAGAGGGAGAGGAAGAGAGGGAACATCGCCAGAGAGGACCGGGGGGTACAGTGTCTGGTAGGTGAGAGCAGATCCATGTGGGAGGTTCCCAAAATGGTCAGTAGGCACATATTCAATATATTTTTTGTTTGTTTCCAAAAGTGTCACCATCTGGCACTTGTTTCCAGCTGTAGCTTTCAGATTTTCCAAAAGAGAATTGGCAAAGGAATCACAGGATTGATCAAAAATAGGTAAGGGGATGGGGCAAAAAATCTTTGGTCCGATGCCATAATCTGACATCTTTGTGTCACCGTCTCTCTTGATTGGTTTAATTTTATTAATGCTGAGGAGAGTAGATGGTTTGGGTTTTAAACCTAATTCACGTGAGGGGATGTGCCAAGTCTGAGGCAATGCAGTTTTGCTTTTTGTTTTGGGGACTGTTTTCAACTCTAATTTTTTGTAATGTGCAAGATTGAAAAGGAGGCCAACGAGATGAGAGCAGTGCCCGAGACCAGCTCTGCAGGTACAGCTGGTTTGCTGAATCCACTCAGCTTCACTTGATAATCCAACCTGAGGAGAGAAAAGAAAACAAGTTACATGAAGTGTTAAATACAATGCCCTAACCTTTATTTTAACATTTAGACCATGCAGACAACTTGAGAAAATTGTTCACTCTCAGTGGTTTTCAACCAATAGTCTGGGGACCACCAGTGCTCCTTGAGGGGGTTCCGGGTGGTGGTGATGGTGGTGGGGAACCAAATTGACCCTTTTACTTCAGTACATCTTGAGTGTGTACATGAAAGCAAATGGACCCTTACGGGTGCATTTTGTTCATTTTACACGCTCAAGAGTTAAATTATTGTTAAACATCTGCATTACTTAATCCCTTCCTGCAGTGTTCCTGTGAAATCTGACTGATTTACAACTTGCCAGAATCATAAATAGTGTGTTTTTCATCTAATTGTCTCAAGACCTTATGATTTCCTCCCCACTAGGCATGTGAACATATGAAAATGCTGATCACCATTTTCACTGAATTTGCAGTCGTTTATTCAACTTTGTTACACACTTAGTGGAATCCCGGCCATATGAAATGAATGGTATAATAATATATGAAAAAGGTTGAAAACCACTGACCATGCAGAAAACATGCACATGCACATGCAGAATGAAGAGTTGAATGAGATCTGAATTATCAAGAGACCAGAGACATTTATATAGAAATAAGGCAAATATAGTAGTAGCCAATAATTTATGAGATTCAGTTTATTCTACTTGAACATTCACTGCCAATAAAACATAAATAAATAAGAAAACAAAAAACAATCAAACAAACAAAACATTGTGAACAGAAAACGTTGTGAAATACATTGACAAGTGAACTCCTGTCACTACAGTTTTGATGTGGATGCAGTGATCAAATTTATTTAACTGCTTTATGTAGGCTATCACTTGTCAATGCTTGTCACTTTTCCTCTGATGTCGAGTGGACATAGTAAATATGAACACGTTTGAACAAGTCTGCCCTTTTGAACGCAGGCTTTATTATCATCTTGTTATAATTACCTGTACCCTATAAGGGGGCTCATTTTTACGCATACTAGGGTATGCTTTTGCTCTGACAGTGGTGATACTACTGTCATCAACTTTGACTGAAATCAAGATGTTAACAAACAACATGGTATGTTATGTCACTTGCTTCCAGGCTATGTAATTTGATATGAACGTATCCTTCAACGTTAACCCTATCTGAAAAGTACTAATGATAGAATAACGCTCATTCATCCATTTAACAACTAATAAAACAATGTTAGCATGGAAACGTCATAGCACCTAAGTGGCCAATATCTACTTACAGCTAACTGACGATGTCAGCAATGTTAGCGCTACTAAAGTTGTCAGATTACAAATTAGTCGTGTTAGATTGATTCATGATTAACATGCAAAAATCACGATAAGTGAAGTTAATATGACGGCGGAGCAAGCACTGCACAGATAGCAAGTCTTTGTACACAGTAATGTTGCACCCTAATTTACCTTGAATATGGATGTACCCTTCAATCCAGTTACTGTAGCCCTTCTTTTGAATCCTTTTGGGGATGTTGACGTTGGCATCTGCCCATTTATCAATTTGGTCAAAAGTAATTGGTGGAACAGAAATCAGGTTTTGGGACCACTGCTCCATTGTTTATGTAACGGAGTAAAATCTGCACTGACATCCAAATCGCGTTGACCTGGCGATAATAACATGAGTTAGGACCCTCGCAGGCACACGGTAGCACAGCCAAGCAAGCACCAGGAACACGGGACTTGTGACAGCAGACTGAGCGCATTTATTTGTCAAATAAATGGAAACAAATCAATTCACATTCATGGGAACCACATACCTGGCGATAATATGAGTTAGAAGGACCCTCGCAGGCACACGGTAGCACAGCCAAGCAAGCACCAGTAACTACAGTAAAAGAATGAGAAACCAAATCAACCAGCAGGAACTAAACAGATTGTCAATAAACACGTTGGATTACAATAACAATCGGCAAAGTGAGGAACGGCAGCTTCGTAAGTACATTTCACAATTAAAATGAAGTTGTATACAAAAATAAGAATAAATGTCAGCGTGCTTGGAGAATATCAACTTACCACGGGACTTGTGACAGCAGACTGAGGAAGTTTCTAAGGGGCGTACTCCTCAAGTCTGCATGGGTCTGTACGGGGTTTGCTCCCCAAACTAGAAGGAGTCTTAAAGGAGAAGCTTCTCTTCTCTTCTCTTCTGTCAATGCTTCTGACATAATAGTCAGCCATGGCGTCCCAGTGGATTCAGTGATATTCATAACCATAACCGTATGACAAGTGGAAACACATTATAATCTGCTACATTTACAATGGGTTGTAACGCAGGCTCAGATGCGTTGCCACCCTGTGCGATGACGTAATCCAAGATGGCCGCGCTGTGAATAAGGTCTATTGAGACGTCACGAGCTTCCTCACGCATACTGCGCGGGTCTCTCTCACACAAGCTACCTGCACCATTTTGTCTATAGCCACAAAATTAACACTTCTAGCTGGAGCGACGCCAACTGTACGTGATCCAGCAACTGCAGAGGTGCATTCGGTAAGTCTAGGCATTTTGAGATGTCCTCTTTAGCGTAGTAACCGTTAAGTTAACGATAACTCGCAACCTAGCGTGCTGGTCCACAGACGCTAATCTGATGGGAACTGGGAATTCTTGGGAAGCGACGAGATGAGGAAGTGAGAACTCCGTCACAACAAACGGGGTTGCTATATTTTCGACAAATTAATCCAGAATCATGTTTTATGGACCAGAGACACACGTTTTTAAGAGGTTACAGCTGCACGAATTGGGACCTTTACATGCAGATAAAACAAAAGCCATGTTCTTTTCTTTCAAGAAGGTGCCAGCTGTTCTCCCCTCCATTTTGTCAGTGCAGGGTATTGAGCTTGTGGCTTCTTATAAATACTTAGGTATTTTAATTGATGATGGCCTTTCTTTTAAACTTCATATTGATTTGCTGGCAAGGAAGTTAAAGTTGAAATTGGGCTTCTTTTTTAGGAACAAATCTTGTTTCTCCTTCAATGCAAGGAGACGACTGGTTGCTGCCACCTTCTTGCCGCTTTTGGATTATGTTGATGTTTTGTACATGAATGCGTCTACCGGTAAATGTCTCCATCTGCTGGATGCTGTGTATCATGGTGCGCTGAGATTTATTACTGGCTGTAAACCCCTTACACATCACTGTATTCTCTAGTCAACTGGTCATCCCTCTCCATGCGCAGAACTGTACACTGGTATACTTTCATTTATAAATCCAGCCTTGGTCTGCTTCCCACTTACTTATCTATCTACTCTGCAAACAGTCCAACTACAGCTTACGCATTCAAATCCTCATCACCTATTCCATCCCCTCAGTTCATACTGAGCGTGGAAAAAAGGCCTTCTCTTACTCTGCCCCCTCCACCTGGAACACGCTACAGCAGAGTCTGAAGCTGTCCAGTCTGATCCCCCTCCACCTGGAACATGCTACAGCAGAGTCTGAAGCTGTCCAGTCTGATCCTCCTCCACCTGGAACACACTACAGCAGAGTCTGAAGCTGTCCAGTCTGATCCTCCTCCACCTGGAACATGCTACAGCAGAGTCTGAAGCTGTCCAGTTTGATCCTCCTCCACCTGGAACACACTACAGCAGAGTCTGAAGCTGTCCAGTTTGATCCTCCTCCACCTGGAACACGCTACAGCAGAGTCTGAAGCTGTCCAGTCTGATCCCCCTCCACCTGGAACACGCTACAGCAGAGTCTGAAGCTGTCCAGTCTGATCCCCCTCCACCTGGAACACACTACAGCAGAGTCTGAAGCTGTCCAGTCTGATCCTCCTCCACCTGGAACACACTACAGCAGAGTCTGAAGCTGTCCAGTTTGATCCTCCTCCACCTGGAACATGCTACAGCAGAGTCTGAAGCTGTCCAGTTTGATCCTCCTCCACCTGGAACATGCTACAGCAGAGTCTGAAGCTGTCCAGTCTGATCCTCCTCCACCTGGAACACACTACAGCAGAGTCTGAAGCTGTCCAGTTTGATCCTCCTCCACCTGGAACACACTACAGCAGAGTCTGAAGCTGTCCAGTTTGATCCTCCTCCACCTGGAACACGCTACAGCAGAGTCTGAAGCTGTCCAGTCTGATCCCCCTCCACCTGGAACACGCTACAGCAGAGCCTGAAGCTGTCCAGTCTGATCCCCCTCCACCTGGAACACACTACAGCAGAGTCTGAAGCTGTCCAGTCTGATCCTCCTCCACCTGGAACACACTACAGCAGAGTCTGAAGCTGTCCTGATCCTCCTCCACCTGGAACACGCTACAGCAGAGTCTGAAGCTGTCCAGTTTGATCCCCCTCCACCTGGAACACGCTACAGCAGAGTCTGAAGCTGTCCAGTCTGATCCTCCTCCACCTGGAACATGCTACAGCAGAGTCTGAAGCTGTCCAGTTTGACCCCCCTCCACCTGGAACACACTACAGCAGAGTCTGAAGCTGTCCAGTCTGATCCTCCTCCACCTGGAACACGCTACAGCAGAGTCTGAAGCTGTCCAGTCTGATCCCCCTCCACCTGGAACACACTACAGCAGAGTCTGAAGCTGTCCAGTCTGATCCTCCTCCACCTGGAACATGCTACAGCAGAGTCTGAAGCTGTCCAGTTTGATCCCCCTCCACCTGGAACACGCTACAGCAGAGTCTGAAGCTGTCTAGTCTGATCCTCCTCCACCTGGAACATGCTACAGCAGAGTCTGAAGCTGTCCAGTTTGATCCCCCTCCACCTGGAACACACTACAGCAGAGTCTGAAGCTGTCCAGTCTGATCCTCCTCCACCTGGAACATGCTACAGCAGAGTCTGAAGCTGTCCAGTTTGATCCCCCTCCACCTGGAACACACTACAGCAGAGTCTGAAGCTGTCCAGTCTGATCCTCCTCCACCTGGAACACACTACAGCAGAGTCTGAAGCTGTCCAGTCTGATCCCCCTCCACCTGGAACACGCTACAGCAGAGTCTGAAGCTGTCCAGTCTGATCCCCCTCCACCTGGAACACGCTACAGCAGAGTCTGAAGCTGTCCAGTCTGATCCCCCTCCACCTGGAACAGCAGAGTCTGAAGCTGTCCAGTTTGATCCCCCTCGCAAGTTTTAAATTATTGTTAAGTAATTTGGAGAGAGCTTCCTTGATCTGCTCCTGCTCTCAAGGTTAAACATTTTTCTCTACCCCCCCTTCCTCTTCAGCACTTTATGTTTTATGTTGTTTTTAACTTATTATGGTTTGACGGTTGATTGTACTGTTGCTGTCTTTACATGTGTAACTGTTGTATGAGCTGCTGTATGAACAGGTCGCACTTGTAAATGAGACTTTGGTCTCAATGTGATTTTACCTGTTTAAATAAAGGCTAAATAAAAAAAATAAAAAAAATAAAACATCCAAGCACCTTCAAATCCAGCCGAGGTGGCCTTGGCATGCTAGCCGACTGGGCAGCTAGCCCCCGGTCCTGGCTAGTCCTCTAAAATAGCATTATTTTGATCAGCTGACCTCATAACGGGAATGTACATTGTTATGTTTCTCTGTTACACATTTTAAAAGTTCATAAAGTGCCATATTGACATTTAACTATCAGATTTTCCGGCACCATTATAGCTGAATGGAATGAACCGGTGGGCGCTTGTCAATGGCGTCACACACCAAAGCCCGCCCGTAGCTGCCGTTGATTCGTTCGACTGGACCAGTTTCGGGGGTTTCAGCCACTCAGGCAACTGCTGGCCTCATGACAAGATGAATTTGTTGTGTTAATCCAGCTGTCTTGCAATATTTAACCTCATTGAAATTGAACATCTCTGTCTGTCTGTCTGTCTCTATCTGTTGTCTTCCTCTCTACAAACAGCTAAATGGCGACGCCTTGTGGTCATATGGGCAAATGAATGAGGGCTCTCTGTGGAAGAGACAGGTTTACACTCTCTTTTTGTGTGTGTGTGTGTGTGTGTGTGTGTGTGTGTGTGTGTGTGTGTGTGTGTGTGTGTGTGTGTGTGTGTGTGTGTGTGTGTGTGTGTGTGTGTGTGTGTGTGTGTGTGTGTGTGTGTGTGTGTGTGACTGAGTGAGAAAGAGAGAGACTGTGTGTTAGTAAGATGTTCATGTTAAGTTAAGTTATATAAATTACGTTAATTCTGGCCAATAGTCAACTAATGTACCAATTACAAATGTCAATAATCTTGATTCAATCTGGATAAAAGTAATCTCATGTGTATAAATTACTGTTGAACACTGAGGAAGTGTCCAATTGTTCATGTTCAAGTCATTCTGGCAATAGTCAGAAAACTTCTGTTGTAACATTTCAGTCTGGATTCTGGAATATATTTCAATCACCTTGATGAAATCAGGCTAAATCAGGTGGAGGGGCTGGGGAGGCTCTTTGAGTCGGTGTCTCTCTGGTTCTCCTTCACCGACGCGCTCTCCTTCACCGGGTTCAGCAGCGTGGGCCGGGTCTGGCTGTACGGCGTCGGGCTGGTGGTGTTATACCTGCCGGGCCAACGCACACATCATTTCTACCTCTCTCTCCTCAGCGAATATTGCAGTTTTGTATTTCTTTACCACACACTTTCCTATCGTACATGATCACTGATCAGTCTATGGACACAGGAGCATTTTGTCAGATATATTCTCATCTATTGTGTTTCTGACCCTTCCCCTCTTTACTGTTGTTGGTTAATAATGTTGGTACTGTTGTTGGTTAATAATGTTGGTAAGGTGGAGATTTAAATTGTACTGTGCAAGTGCAAGTCACCGCTGTGGTATTTTTTGCATTGCACTTCCCAAGAAAACATTTCAAAAGTAATAAAAGAACACAGAAAACTGGGGGGAAAGAGAGACAGGAGACAGAGACAGAATGTTGTTTGTTAAGCTCATATATTATAAAATATATTTATATATTTTAAATCACATATTGTAAAATGACATGACAGGTCTTACCAGTGTATTTGGACAGGAGAAATGTTGCTGTAGTGCTTTAAGATGAGGGGCTCCAATCTGTATGCCTGGGGGGGAGGGGGGAAGACATGCTTACGTAAAATACATACTTTTAATCATGAATAAAAACACTGCAGTTGGGTGAAAATCTCAACATTATGTATTTTTGTTATTAATGTTTTTACTTGAACTAAAGAATGACACAGTCCTCTATAGAGACAGTCAGCCCACAAAATTACTATGGCTGGCGTGCAGGTGGGGTAACCCCCCCCCCATATATTTCAATGGGCTGACTCACCAAAGGACGGTGCTGCAGCTCTACACTACAGGATTGGGGATTCTAGATCAGGTACATATAGACGTCTGTTCAGATGTGCGTTTACTGCGGCGGTTAAATCCCCGATCCCCGTGTCTGCCTGGGCTGGGCTAGCAGCTAATGCTAACTATGCTGAATGGGGAGAACGGGAGGATTTACCCCACCCTGACCACGCCCCCGGCCAGCTACCCCAGCGTTTATGACGAGACATCGACCCAACATATTGGTGGGGAAAATGTGTATGAAACCCATTTGTGAATAATAAACTGACATGGCTGTGTTCATTCTTAATGTGATTGTTTGGTATGAGATTTTCACACAACAGTAAGAAGACACGTTTTATGCACTCTGATCTTTTTCTACCATTTGTTTTGATGTAATTTGTGTCATTCTTTGGCATCTGCCATAACTCTGTCTCTTCTTGATCTTGTCTTGAAGTGAACATAATCCTTTCTGTATTGTTTTAGCTCTGCTGCCGTTTCCTTTCCAAACACTTCTCTTACAGGCTTTTGCTCTATTTTCTATGTTTTTGATGATGAAGGTTATTCTAATGTAGAATCTGATGAAGCAGTATGCAAAACGCATAGTTCGCTCTTTCTCCTTTTTAAATGGAACCTCATAAAAAAAAAGACATTGCTATCCTGCTGTGCGCTGGAAGACTTTTTTAGTTCACTGTGATTCACCCTGCACCAGGCGGCACCCAGGAGAGAAGCACTGTGATGCATTGATATTAAATTTAGACTGTTTAAAAACAATCGAAAATCTTGCTCGTAGCTGCTTTAAAACCCCAGCTTACAAAATAGAAACATTTAAAGCATCTTTGACATCTTCAGTAAATAGATTTGGACTTTTCTGAATGAAACTCCCATCGGCAGAATAATAAGTGCTGAGGTACCTGAGTCGTGTCAGTCTCAGCTGCTCCTGCAGGTGGCGCTCCTCGTGGCTCGGCCAGCGGGCCTCCGTCTCCTCGGGGTCCGGCGCCTCTTGATGATAAAAGCGCACCGGGTCCCAGCCCGTCATGATGTGGAAGGTGATGACGCAGCCCAACGAGTGAGACACGATGGAAACCTTCCCGTTCTCCTCAAACTCGGGATTCCGCGTGCAGAAGAGCATGTAGAGACGATTCAGCTCCAGAGCCAGACCCCTGGTGATCTGTGCACGTGCACGTGCGTGCACAGACACACACACACACACACACACACACACACACACACACACACACACACACACACACACACACACACACACACACATTGATCTTTCTTGGTTGGCTCACATCTGTTAGGACCATAGGACCTTGTTGCAATATGGAGGAAATGTGACAGCTAATCACCAGCCTGGTCGCTATAGAATAAAATGGCATTGTGCATTTCTGTAGAATATCACCGTTTCTCAACCAAAAAATACCTACATGATAAAAATATGTTTCTAGATACATCATATATACGTATATTAATGTTATAGAGACACTGTGTAAGGCGTCATCATTCAGAAACCACGCCCAAAACGGGGGAAAACAGAAACCCCCCTCCAATCGTGTCGTTCTCCTATGTCACGTGCATGGCTGCGTGTTGCACAAAAAGATTGTATATAGACCAAATCACCGTGACGTCACCATGTAAACAAATTTACTTCCGGGTACCACTTGGGGAAGGCGGCAGGTTTAAATGTGCGTGTTGTCAAATAAATGCTGTCAAACCCTCTCGTTGTTTTCAGCCGACTACTTTCAATTTAAATGGTTAAACGGTTGGTAAACATGCTTGTCCGACGTATCTAGCCTTTCTTCTGTGTTTGTTTTATGTAGTGTTAGCTAGCTAATAGCGTTTGTTTGTCTGTCAAACTCGCTGTTTTTTTGCAGTCGTTAACGTTACAGAGTAACCTCGCGTCACTAGGCTCTTCTCGGCGAGCCTGGTACAGACAGAGATACTGACGCCACGTCAATTTAATTTAGCTTCAAGTCTACTCTAGTCTGGTCCAACAGGTAAATTAGCTAGTCTGGTCTCCACTAACGTTAGTGAAAGTGTTGTTATGAATGATATTAAACAACAACACAACACGGACGAACCATGTTTGTCTTCTTTGTCTGTTTTTGTCTTCAAAACGTCAGTTTGTGCCGTTCACCGCCATTATAATGTGTGGACCCAGGGGTACCCGGAAGTAAATGTAAACATCCCGGTGATTTGGTCTATACGGAAGATGAACACTCCAACTTACTTCCTTGACAGCTAGATCCACATTTTATCTTCTCGCCAATTCTCAATGGGTGTGTTCGAATACCTCTACTAAGCCTACTTTTTGTACTCAAATTGAGTAGGTAGTGTGTTCACACTGTACAGTACATACATTTTGTGTAGGCGACATTTTCCCGGAAGTATACTAAATTCGCAAGAATTTCGTAGTAGACAGTGGGTGTGTACTCTGCTATACTCATCCGCCCATAATGCATTGCGACTTCACAGTGGAGGGAAAAACGAAGAAAAAGATCTTCTGCTGCCAGCCTACCACGGTACGTTTTTACAATTTTCACACGCTATTTCATCACTAAATTCACTTCTGTCACCATTTGAGGCGGGTAACCAGTGGTGTATATGAATAATTTGGCATCTTTACCAAAAAAAAAGCTCCAGACACGGCTTGCTAGCAGCCATCGTCTGCGGGAAAAAAGGCTCGTCTATCCGGATAACTTGGCCCCGTTCCCCGTAGATGGCCCCGTTCGAGTCTGCTCAATGGTGCTTAGCTAACCTTGGCCTTAAGTTAACACAGGCTAACGTAAACTGAAAAACGTTAGCGTAATACGCTAACATTAGCATAATACGTTAACGTTCGCTAACATGGCACCGGCGTTAGATAACTGCAACTGAATGTGTAACGTTAACGGTGATTAGTACCATGTAGCCTACCGCTAACTTGGTGCTCACATAGGCCTGCCTGTTTTCTCCCCTCACAGTCACAACACTGACTGCACAACAATGGCAGAGGGCCATGGTACCACAAGGAACTACAATTGTGAGTAATGTGGCTTATGTGACCAAATAATAATAGAACGACAGGGTTATAATTAATAATGAACGTGTAAGTGTTGTTGAACAGGGCTTAGCATCAGCGTAGCACCGGTAGCAGCGTTACCAAAGTTGTATGTGTCATCAATAACGTGCATATCGTTTGTTTATTCAGGGGGAGATGAAGACACCAGGCGCCTCATCAAGTGGAGGGGAGATAACGAAGCCTTGTTTACTCGAATGAGGAACACAGCCGTAAAAGGCTTTGAGTAAGAACATTGAACATGTAATTTTCATGTGCATGGTTCATTATTATATATTTAAGCAACGTTACTGTTCTGCTCTCCTGAGATGTATAGCTAATTGTACATATTGCTAGTGGCCAGTTAGGTTTGTTGTTATATTAAAGGGATCAATTCAATCACCACAGGATGAGAAAACAAAACCAGACAAATATATTAAAGTGGCTGGTAGATTTGAGGCACACTATTGTAACTTGTCAGGATTACACTCAGGCACACAATAACAGCATGCACAGAACCCCAGACAATCTAACATACTAGCCCGCTACAATATAATGATTTACTATTTAGTGACTGGTGAATTTGAACAGTCTTTATTTAGCTGGTAGATGTTCACATATAAATGCTTATCTAAAGTGTATGCCAATTTGTCCAATGCTTGCAGGGTCTTCATCAAGGAGTACAGCCTTGAAGGGAAGGTCGAGGCTGGCTGGGTGAAAAAGAAGTGGGAGAACAAGCAGAAATACAAGGTGAGCTGAAGTATCAAAAGCACTACAGTCTTGATGTTTAGCAGCTCAAAAAGTTCAGGGTCAGTCAAACTGCAATGACCCACTTCTACAGGTCTGTACTCTCTATTGAGTGTTCTTACTTTCTCTATGCTTGTCTGGTTTGGTCACACAACTACTCAGGACAAGACTCGGCTGGAAAGAGTACGCCGA
Source organism: Poromitra crassiceps (assembly GCF_964638095.1). Taxonomy (NCBI): domain Eukaryota; kingdom Metazoa; phylum Chordata; class Actinopteri; order Beryciformes; family Melamphaidae; genus Poromitra; species Poromitra crassiceps. The sequence continues at coordinate 13,940,739 of NC_139640.1, read as the reverse complement.
GCATCTAAAATCATCGGCTGTAGTCTCCCCTCACTTACATCACTGTAGTCTCCCCTCACTTACATCACTGTAGTCTCCCCTCACTTACATCACTGTAGTCTCCCCTCACTTACATCACTGTAGTCTCCCCTCACTTACATCACTGTAGTCTCCCCTCACTTACATCACTGTAGTCTCCCCTCACTTACATCACTGTAGTCTCCCCTCACTTACATCACTGTAGTCTCCCCTCACTTACATCACTGTAGTCTCCCCTCACTTACATCACTCTTTTCCACAAGAATAATCAGGAAGGCAAAAAAAAATCATAGCAGACAACTCTCATCCGGCACACTACCTCTTTAATCTCCTCCCATCAGGCAGGAGATACAGAAGCATCAAGAGCAAAACATCTGGCTTCAGAGATAGCACCTACCTCCAAGCCATTAGACATCTGAACTTGCACTGATTCATTGATTATGTTTGACCTATAGCACTTTAAACTGTATGCACTACTGCTGACTACGATGCTGCTGGATACTGTTCCTGAATGTTATTTTGTTCTTGCGTTATTGTTTGTAGGTGTGCTGCTGCTGCACTGTCTTGTCTTTTTTGTCTGAGAGCGAACCAAGACAAATTCCTATCAACTTTGTTGACATGGCAATAAATTGATTGAATCTTGAATCTTATGCGTTCACGTTATTAGTGAATAGCCGAAACAGACGCGGAAAAGGAAAGCAGAAGTGACGGAAAAGCCACGTCACTTCCTTTTCCGCGTCCATTTCAACCATCACGTGACTATTCCACTGAGGCAGGTGCATCACTGGACACAAAGACATTGCAGAGAGCGGAACATAGCTGCCCTAAATTCAAGCACTTTCAATGAGCCATTTTTACAAACCTTTATGGCATTGATTTTTTTTTATTCACAAACTTTCAAGGACCAGTGGGAACCCTGTTGTTAAAGCGGTGCATTATGTTTATCCTAATATCCAACCCCCCACCCCATGTCTTGTTTTGTAGGAATTGAAGGCACCACGCACGGGTGTGAGCACGGAGGGAGGAGAGGCCACTGCTGCAAGCTGGAAGTGGTTCGATGCGATGGACGAGGTGATGGGGCACAGACCATCCATAGCCCCATCGAACCTCATCGCATCAGCTACAACAGCTGTAGCAGTGGTCTCTCCTCCACAGGAAGAGAGCTGCACTCCAGCCAGGAGGAAGCGGGATCTGGAGTTGGGCTCCATCCTTCAGGAGTTCCAGGAGAGGGAAGACGCTAAAGAACGGAGAGCATAAGAAAGAGGTGAGAGGAGAGAGAGGGAGTTCCAGGAGAGAGCGAAAGAAACGGAGAGAGAAAGAAGAGAAGAAGAGAGAAGATACAATGAGAGGAGGGAGAGAGAGTGGAGAGAGTGGGTTGAAAGGAGAGAGCAAGCAGAACGGCGCGATAGAGAGGAGAGGCTGAGAGAGAGTCAAGCTAGGGAGGAGAGACTGCTCATGTTTATGCAGTCATTTCTGCAGAAAAAATAAAAAGGCTTCCCCCTTTTTATTTTTTCTGCAGAAATGACTTGTACTGATTTTGTTCATTTGTTAAGTTATGTTAAGTTAATTTGTTAAGTTATGTTCATATTTTATATTTTTGCAGAAAAAGGAAAAGAAAAAAATCTCGTTTTATAAGTTTATACCTCTACTGTTACTGTTAATTGAGAATTACAGTTCTAAATAAATGAAACAAACAAAATATTATAGCTTTGTCAGTGCTTTCTCTCTCTTTTTAAACAATGTTCAGGTTTTGCTTTCGTTTGCAAAAGAATATACTCCTGAAAAGTGCTTGATTTTCAACATGATCAGGTCTTTCAAAATAATTACACACACTAAAGAAGGCTAGATAAGTCCTGTTGATCTGTTACTCTGGAAAAGAGCAAGCAGGTTTAGGTAGGATCCACTGGAGGTCACAGGTGCACTGTGCAGTGAGGAATTTAACACATGAAGACAACGTTGTAAAAATCATTCAATCCAATGTGCACTTGTGAAGGCTAAGGGGTCCCAGGTTTCAGCAGCAAGTTAATTTAAGTAGCCTATTCATGTTTTCTGTATTCATCACTAAAATGGTAACTATATAAATTACCCATGACTCATATAGAGAATTCAGAATCAGCTTTATTGTTATTATGTAGTATGTAGTGTTAGTCTGTAATCATACAAGGGATTTGACTTGCACAGTTACAGACAGTACATTTGATAATTTATTTGATGTTAGCTAATGTGTTCTTAAAATGTGCCTATAATTGATAACACTTTTCCCTCCTCTTTTCTCATTCCGGCTTGGGACCGGCTATGGCAGAGTTAAAAAGTGCTTCACATACAGTATCCCGAGGATTAGACTGTAGTGGCAAAAAAAAAGCAGTATTCCCTATGGATGTAGACTGGAAAAATAAATAAAAATACATCAGTAATCCCTAGGATGTAGACTGGAAGATTTTTTTTTTTTTTTTTTTGGGGTTTTTTTTTTTTTTACATAAGCAACACATTGCTGTCCACCAGATGCCTTCTGCTGCCCTTCCTCCTCCATCTTCCTCTGCCCTCAAAGGTAGTCATGTTCCTGCAGGACAGGGATCTGCTCCACCGGCGCAGACACCGCAGCTGCAAGCCTGCCTCTCAGTGTGTCCCCAGACCTCTGGACTGGCTCATCCGCCTCTTCACCATCATCACCATTTTCCCCTGGCTCCAAAATGTCCCCATTGCTGATGCAGAGGTTGTGGAGGAACAGACAGGTAATTATCACCTCTGAGGCAAAATCCACCTTCACCTCCAGTGCCTTCAGGAAGATGGAGCGCCACCTGGTCTTCAGGATGCCAAATGCCCTCTCCACCACACACCTTGCCCTGGACAGGCTTCTGTTGAATCTTGCCTCAACAGCATTCCGGACAGGTTCACGGAATGGGGTCATAAGGGGGATTGGTTGCGCCAAGCATGGGTACCCTCCGTCACCGATGAGGTACCATCCAGGAGGTGGGAAGAGCTGGTGGACGTACAGAGGGCTGTTCTTGAGGACCCTGGCGTCATGCACACAGCCAGGGAAGCCAACAAAGGCGTTGAGGAAACGCCCCTTGTGGTCACACACCGCCTGAAACTGGATGGAGTGGAACAGTTTCCTATTAAAATAATCCCCTGCAAACTGTGCAGGGGGGACGATGCGGACGTGGCACCCATCAATGCTCCCCGCCACGCGGCTGAATGCTGGGGAACCAGACAGCCTCTGGAAACCAGCCCCAATCTCCTCCAGCTCATCCAAGGTGGGGAAGCGGATGACCCTCCTAAATATGGCCTGGATGCCCCTGCTGACCCGGTGCACCATGTCGTGGACAGTGGTGCGGGGGACATCAAATGCCTCTGACACAACCCTGTACGAGGTGGCACTAGCTAGCCAGTAGCAGAAGACCAGGACCTCCATTGCCTTCCCCCATCCATGGTCGGTCACAGTGTCCCCCTGCAGTAGGTGGATCAGGTTCTGCAGGGTTGGCCTGGACAGTAGGTCTCCCTCCCCAAAATACAGCCGCAACAGGGGAACATGGGGATTTAGCCTGTTGTATGGCCCTCTTGCAACCTGCAATGATATTTATGAAATTATTTGACTGTTTATTCTTGTTTTTATCAAATTACTATTCACTGACTATTATTATGATTATTATTAGGATTTAGGATTACTTTATTGTTTAATTATACATATATCACATCACATATCTATCCATGATCAAACATACTGAGCATGAGGTTGCCTTAAATATCACTTAGCTAATGTAGTTATGAGTCTGTCAGTGTTCTGATGGTAGAGATTTCTCCCCAACTTAACATCACATTATTATGCTGTCTGAGCTAGTGAGCTGTACAAAACAAACATTAGCTGAAGTAACATTAGTTAGATAATATCCCACTTACTTCTGGGGGGTATCCAAACAGCATAGTGTACAGCTGAATATACCGCAGATGACGACGAGCTCTTCGTCGTCTGATGAGACCATCATTAATCCGAGGCATATTGGCGATATGAGTCTGACCTTCTGCACACAGGCTACTGTACAGAAGAGGAACGCAGCTTGTTTTGTTTCAAAATGCTCTTTCAAGTCTCCGAAAACCAATGGTCGCGCAACAGACAGAAGGAGGCGTCATTTTTGATCAATTGACCTATGAATGAAGTCAATTCACCCGTTGTCAGGCGGTTGCCAGGCGATTTTTTTGTAAATGTGATATTTGTACAGAGCGAAATGTCCAATAGTGGCGCAGCAGAAAGAAGGAGGCGTCATTTTTGACCAATGAATTAAGTCAATTCACCCGTTGTCAGGCGTTTTTTTATGTGATATGTGTACAGAGTGAGGTAGCGCTGTCTGCCCAGTAACAGCTCGAAACGTCACTTTAATATGTATCACGATGATGTGTTGTCCACCGGCTCAACATCATCTAGGTGCTCCCGTCGGAGTAGTGAGGGTAGCTGCGGGTCCCCTGGTGCAGAGTTAACGTTAAAAAACCAGGCGTTATTTTTATAAACTGACATCATTACGGGACTCTACATTGAATAGGTTTGTCCACTTATAATTTTTAAACGTTCATTAACGTGCCATATTAACATTTGTAGAGCTAAAGAATAACAGCTTTCATTCTGATTTTCAGCCCTGGTCGGCGGCCATGTTGCTGAATTCTACTCTCCCGAGCTGGTGCGAAATGCATTCTGGGACCATGCTGTAGACTGTAGTGTAAACAGCTCGCATACATAATTTCATATTTAGTAGTTAGTATACAGTAGATACTCGTTGAGAAAGAGTAGACAGTAGGCTAGTAGAGGTATTCGAACACAGCCAATGGCTTCCTTGTTTTGCTCAGGGGTACAGAAAAACTTGAACTGGTGATTTTTTAGATTTGTTGTGTGCGTAGCCCCACCACATAACAGCTTTTAGCTATGTTTAATTCAAGGAAAATGACGCTGGTCTGTGGGAGCGATTTCCCCCGTGATGGGCGTGGCCTATTTCATGCAATGTCTCTATTCACCTTATTCACCACGCCCACTTTTTCTCTCTTCCGCATTCGACGCAACGTATTTGTTCTTCCAGTTCAGCGCTAGTTGGCGGCTATTTTCAAAATAAAACGTCAGTATGAATGAAGTTTGGCAACATTCAGAATTAAGCTACACTGCGGCCAACTTCAGTTACATGTTCATAACGTTACTGCTGCGAGGAGCCGATGGCTGTACCCGGTCGGCATTTAATGTTAGTTACAAAAGCACGTTGACATGTTTTCTCACTGCCAGTAGCCTAACTACAGTAGGGTTTGACAGATAGCTAGTCCGACCGGTGTCAGCAGAGTCAGCGCTCCCGCTCCTCGCTGCTCGTTAAAGATTTCCAATAGGCGTTATTCTGATAAACTGGTCACATATATGTTACGTTCTCACCCGACAAATATTAAAACTTTAAAAAGTTTGGGTTTTTTTTAGCTTGAAAACAGCTTTTTGGCAAGTCTAAATGACTGCGGTAGGCGTACTCTACTTCCGTGTTTAAAACCGGAAAGACGATTACGAAATGACGTCATGCAGAAGCGTCCTCGTCTGGGCAAAGAATAAGGTGAATAGAGTCTGCTTTTGAAATAGCACGGTGGCCAGTAAGGGTGTTGTGGTCAGGGTGGATGATGGGCGTGGTCAGTAAGAGTGTTGTTGTCAGGGTGGATGATGGGCGTGGTCAGTAAGGGTGTTGTTGTCTGGGTGGATGGAGGGCGTGGTCAGTAAGGGTGGTGTTGTCTGGGTGGATGGAGGGCGTGGTCAGTAAGGGTGTTGTTGTCTGGGTGGATGGAGGGCGTGGTCAGTAAGGGTGGTGTTGTCTGGGTGGATGGAGGGCGTGGTCAGTAAGGGTGTTGTCTGGGTGGATGGAGGGCGTGGTCAGTAAGGGTGTTGTGGTCTGGGTGGATGGAGGGCGTGGTCAGTAAGGGTGTTGTTGTCTGGGTGGATGAAGGGCGTCGTCAGTAAGGGTGTTGTTGTCTGGGTGGATGGAGGGCGTGGTCAGTAAGGGTGGTGTTGTCTGGGTGGATGGAGGGCATGGTCAGTAAGGGTGTTGTTGTCTGGGTGGATGATGGGCGTGGTCAGTAAGGGTGTTGTTGTCAGGGTGGATGGAGGGCGTGGTCAGTAAGGGTGGTGTTGTCTGGGTGGATGGAGGGCGTGGTCAGTAAGGGTGTTGTTGTCTGGGTGGATGGAGGGCGTGGTCAGTAAGGGTGTTGTTGTCTGGGTGGATGGAGGGCGTGGTCAGTAAGGGTGTTGTTGTCTGGGTGGATGGAGGGCGTGGTCAGTAAGGGTGTTGTCAGGGTGGATGGAGGGCGTGGTCAATAAGGGTGGTGTTGTCAGGGTGGATGGAGGGCGTGGTCAGTAAGGGTGTTGTGGTCTGGGTGGATGGAGGGTGTGGTCAGTAAGGGTGTTGTTGTCTGGGTGGATGGAGGGCATGGTCAGTAAGGGTGGTGTTGTCAGGGTGGATGGAGGGCATGGTCAGTAAGGGTGTTGTTGTCTGGGTGGATGGAGGGTGTGGTCAGTAAGGGTGTTGTTGGCTGGGTGGATGGAGGGCGTGGTCAGTAAGGGTGTTGTTGTCTGGGTGGATGGAGGGCGTGGTCAGTAAGGGTGTTGTCAGGGTGGATGGAGGGCGTGGTCAGTAAGGGTGTTGTTGTCTGGGTGGATGGAGGGTGTGGTCAGTAAGGGTGTTGTTGGCTGGGTGGATGGAGGGCGTGGTCAGTAAGGGTGTTGTTGTCTGGGTGGATGGAGGGCGTGGTCAGTAAGGGTGTTGTCAGGGTGGATGGAGGGCGTGGTCAGTAAGGGTGGTGTGGTCTGGGTGGATGGAGGGCGTGGTCAGTAAGGGTGGTGTTGTCTGGGTGGATGGAGGGCGTGGTCAGTAAGGGTGTTGTGGTCAGGGTGGATGGAGGGCGTAAGCACTTGCCGTTTACACTGGAGAGCCCGACCGGCCAGAGGAGGTACAAGTGCAGCGACCAGGACACATACTGTAGTCCGGCTTCCCACCCACAGACACGGCCAATTGTGCCCATATAGATGCCTTCAATAGTTAGTAAGACAAAAACAATACAGAAAGACAATTACAAAAATGTAAAGTGCAACTTACCCCCAAAACACTTTTAACCAATATATATGACTTTGGGGGTGGTGTGTGAAGAATTCTGGTCAAAATGTCCACATTTGAGACCAAACTGTTAACATTGTACCATTTGTATCATTTTCAGCAGCATAAGTTCCCTCTATGGGTTCAAACCTGCTTTTTGTTGTGCCCTCAAATGAATGGGATATTTGGTACATCGTGACGTCACGGTGCCTTTAGCACTTTAGCACTCATGTGGGAAAAAAAAATTCCCCCATGGATTATTACTGTAGTTCAGGGGGCGCGAGCCCTTTAAGAGCAATGCATTCATGGGTAATGCCTACTGTGGCTAATATTAGTTGCTATAAAAGTCCCATATGGGGGTTTCCGGGCCTCGTTGAATAGGCAGATGGCAGTTGGGAAGAAGCTGTTGTTGTGATGAGAGGTCTTGGTCTTGACAGACCTGCAGTCTCTTGTGAGGGGGAGCATTTCAAAGAGTTTGTGTCCAGGGTGGGAGGGGTCGTCCATGAGACCGCTCCAGCGTCCTGGTGGTGTGCAGGTCCTGAAGGTCCTGGTGGTGTGCAGGTCCTGAAGGGATGGCAGGCTACATTTACCCCTGATGAGCCTTTAACTCAGAAAAACCCTCCCAAAGTTAAAACCTGCTCTACAGTGTCTAAATCATCCATGTAGGGGCTAATTTAGAGCACTTTGTCAAACCAAAACGATTTAGTTAATTTGTTCCAAATATGTCAATCATTGTCAATAGTACCTGGATATTTAAACCACACACAAAACCACTAGATGTCAGTAGAGAGCCACTCTCCAGCCAGCAGGATGATAGGAAGCTCCACTGTTCTGTGATGCAGGAGGTGAAAAAGTTGAGTCCAGTGCAGCTGCTTCTCAAGGAACATACCCCCCTGCAATGTTGAAGGCCACTTCATTCAGTACATTGCTGATAATGTTGACCATAACATCAGAACCATTGATGGCCACAACACATTACATGGTATGGGCCTTATAGCTGGAGTTACACCATTAGAGCCAAACCAGGACCTCTGATAGCTGTGACATCATAGCAGCAGTTGGACACATCAATATCCACATGTGGAAATCAGAGACCCCTGGCCTTTCGTCCATGTCCTATGGGAGGATTGAGAATGCCACAGGTGGGTGCAGGGCCGTAGCTAGAGGGAGGAAAGTGTGGACGATTCCAAGGGCCCTTGACTGACAGGGGCCCTAAAAAACATGGTGAGTGAGAAAAGGAGAAAACATTTATCAAGACAGAATAATCATCTCATGTTAATAATAAAAGACTCCTGTTGGACTCCATATGTGTATCAATATTCTTTCTAGTCATTAGTTTAGTGAGAGCATGTCTTTGTTCACTGTGGTGTATTCAGGGCAGAAAGAGAGCATGATGATTCAGCAGGGCAAGGAGAGCTGGTATAGGTGATATAGAGGTGATTGAGAAAAGGCAAATAATGACATTACAATAGTCTCTAAGCTGAGCTGAATATTCATTTAAAATGAGATATTTAAAAAATTTGCAAAATTTGCATCCGTGGCCCCGATGTGATATCCTTTCATGGGGCCCAAAATCCCTGGCTATGGCCCTGGGTGGGTGATTCTCATGAACATGGTACAAACGCATAGCAAAACTCAAAGATATCAAGAAGATATCAAGTAGGATCTAATTTCACCATTCAAATTGAAATTATAATCCACTAGGCATCTTGCGCGCTACGCGAGCTCGCCTGCCTTGCAGCTCGCATAAGCAGGTCGTGGCCTCGCCCTGTTTGCTCCTTGATGGCATACTTCAGGGATGCTGGATCACCTGTCCTGGAGCTGGCAACATACAGCTGTCCATGGCTGAAGACTGAAGCCAGACTCCCACTTCTTTCAGTGTCTGCCCCTGTGACTTGATTCTGCTCTTATGACATCACTGATGATGTCACAACTGCTTTTATGACATCACTGATGACATCACAACCTCTTATGACATGACTGATATCACAATGCCTCTGACATCACTGATGATGTCACAATGCCTCTGACATCACTGATGACATCATCACTGAGACATGTGTGTGTGAGAGTGAGTGGATTTATGACATCACTGATGATGTCATCAGTGGGACAGACAGACAAACAGACAGAGCCCTAGCTCCCTTAGATAGATAGATGTGCTCATTTTTTATGTATTTCCAGACACTTTTCGAGACACTGAGGGAATAAATTAATTCAAGCTAGAAAAACCACGTTTTCAAAAAACACCTGGTCGATCAATGGCAGCACTAGCTGGAACACACTGCCTATGGCTATTAGGGAAAGCCCCACTTTTGCGGCATTTAAAAGCCAGCTCAAAAACTGGCTCAAAACAAACCAATTTTGTGAACATTAGCTTAATAGCTACCTTCCAAATCTTCTTCTCTTCCTCCTGCACTAGGCACTTCACCACTTAAGTGTAGCACTTAAGAGAGAGTAGAGTAAGAGTAGCCTTTCGTATTGTATTTATGTATTGTTATCATGTAACCTGATGAATGTAAGGTGTAGTATTTTCTTTTAGCACTGACATGCTGCATGTACATCTTGTCTGTGTTTTGCTGTAATTTGATGTCTGTAATGTTGTGGTATCTCTTGCGATGACACGTTACATGTATATTTCAGTTTGTGCGTTGAATGAATGTAATGAATGATTGTTTGATATTTATCGGGGACTACGGATGTAAACTAGCATTAGCTAACTCCGGCATATTTACATGTTTTCGTATATAGAGGCTTCTATATTTCTGAACATGTCCATTAATGTGCATTGTCCAGTCACAATAAACCAATAAAGTAAAGTAAAGTAAGTATTACCGTAACACATTTTTAATTGGAAATATGAAACAACAACCTTTTTTTTCCAATGGCAAGCACTTCAATATGCTCAAGGGTATCACCCAAAATGTGTATGATTAACAAATACGAAGTTGTAGCTAACATTGCGAGAAATGCCATGTTGTATTACGACTACATACTTCATACTACATGAGAAAGAAAATCTGTTCTACTTAGAGACTCGACAACCATTTCTGTAGATTCCTTGCCCACGACACTTGAAAGAAGAGCCGATGCACACCCTCACAGTCTTAAGGATAGGTGCGTCGGAGGATAGGGTCCATAAGTAGAAGATAAAGAATTCCCGCACACCATCCAGTAATTGGCAAACTTTAATTAAACGACGTTTCGGTCGATCAGACCTTCATCAGGTAAAATGGAGTACAGGCAAAAAGAGGCAGGTATTTATAGTCACACCTCGCAGGATGCGCCCAATCAGAGACCGTGATTCCTTGCCCCCAAAAATGTGGAAATAGACACCAAATTTGTAATTCTAGGTCTAGTTGGAGTCAAGATATGGCCACAATTTTAATAATGGCAGCCATTTAAAAAAAACGTCATTTTAACATACTTCCACTAATGGGATTTTCTGGGATTTTTACTAGTGTTTCGGGTATCAATATAAACATAAAAATGTGAAAATAAATTCTGTTGCAATTAGTTTAAGGTCAAACCTTATTTTCCCTAGACTATAACTGAACCTCACCTCGATAAACAGAATTTCTGGGGTGGCGACTCTGGAGACGATGAACCGAGTACACACAGTGCTCCTGGAGTTGTTTGAAACACAGTCACTGAAGAACTAAATCTATAAATGAAAATAAATAAACTGACAGTCCTTCAAGTCAGTTTTGGTGGAGCAGGAAGTCCTTCATCACTTGTGGTAGTGGTAGGGAGTGGACTTGGTTCAGGCGATGTGTGCCCAGCGCTTGGCGGATCTGGACCCGACACACGTGGGCCAGACTGCGAGGACATCTCTTGGCCTCCAGAAAGACCCTGAGAGCCTCAGGATCAGCCCATTTCTCCAGGCGTGCCTGCGCTGTGTTCACCAGGGCCGGGTTAGCACCGTGGTCCAGCAGCAGCTGGACGAAGGCCGTGTTGCGCCTGTTACACAGCACCTCCTCCAGCAGGCGAGAAGCCACGTCACGGGTCAGAACGCCAGCGGACTGGAGCAGCAGGTGGAAGCAGTCGAGGTGGTTGAGTCCAGCACTGTAGTAGAGAGGGGTGGGTGAGCCGTGTATGTTTCTGTTAGGGTCAGCCCCGGCTTCCAGGAGGATCCGGACACAGTCCACGTGACCATGGTGCAGAGCATAGTGTAGAGGTGTCCAGTTATAAACATCAGCTAGGTCTACCTGTGCTCCCTGTGTGATCAGGTAGTCCACCAAGGCAGCATGACCCCTCCAGGCTGCGAGCTGCAGAGGGGTCCAACACCCATAAAGACACTTCTCATTGATCAGCCTTCTGAAGCGCTCTTCCTGCAGCAGGCTACTCAGTGTGTCCAGGTCTCCTGCCCTGACGGCAGCATAGAGCTGCCAGTCACCATGTCCTGCTTGAACAGCCATTCCTTCAGATGTGTCACTACCACACTGACTTGTATGCTGCTTATATAGCCTCAGCCAGGAAGGATTTATGACATCACTGATGACATCACAATTGCTCAAGTGACATAGTGATGGCGTCCCAATCTGATGTATGACATCACTGATGATGTAATAAACAGACAGCCTGCAAAATTGTGACTAACCACCACACGCTCACTTTAATTATGATGATGATGATATAAATCTCATCATCATCAGTATATAAATGGGAGCTGTCTGTTTGTTTCTCTGTTAATACAATAAGAGGCCCTGCCGCTTCGCTGGCCCGGCCACTAATTAGTTACACAATGACAAGTAATTAGTTACTTTCACACTCACACACCATAGTCCATACATATTAGCACAAAGCGTTTGGCAATATTAGCATTGGAATTTAACCATAGCAGTGCTGTGTGTGTGTGTGTGTGTGTGTGTGTGTGTGTGTGTGTGTGTGTGTGAACACCTGAGCAATCCCCCTTGGCATGGACTATAGAGACAGTCCGCATGTCTGGGAACGCCCATACAGGCTCTAGGAACGCCCACAATAGAGGCTAGGGGCGTGGTCAGGGTGGGGTAAAAAACCCCGTTCTATCCATTCAGCAAAGTTGGAATTTAGCTGATAGCCCGGCCCAGGCAGACACGATCGGGGATTTAACCACCGCAGTAAACGCACATCCGAGCAGACGTCTTGTGTTCTGCTCTAGAACCCCCAAACCTGTAGTTTAGAGGCGCAGCACCGTCTTTTGGTGAGTCAGCCCATGAGATATATGTGCGGTTTTACCCCACTCGCGCGCCAGCCGTTTAACATTTTGTGGGCGTTCCCAGACATGCGGACTGTCTCTATTACAATTAAATCTGCCGGACTATGAGCCCGAAACGGCCCTCTTTACACCAGAGGAGATCCTACCAGTGATCAGTAGCCTACAGAACAACAAGGCAAGTGGCTCTGACGGTGTTGTTTATGAAACCTTAAAGGGCACAAACCAGTGGACATGTGCAGCATTGACTCTGACGGTGTTGTTTATGAAACCTTAAAGGGCACAAACCAGTGGACATGTGCAGCGTTGACTCTGACGGTGTTGTTTATGAAACCTTAAAGGGCACAAACCAGTGGACATGTGCAGCGTTGACTCTGACGGTGTTGTTTATGAAACCTTAAAGGGCACAAACCAGTGGACATGTGCAGCGTTGACTCTGACGCTGTTGTTTATGAAACCTTAAAGGACACAAACTAGTGGACATGTGCAGCATTGACGTATATCTTTAATGTGTGCCTGATTAACGGAAAAGTCCCTCCATCCTGGAAAGGGGCATTAATCCACAGAATCCCAAAAGAAGGACAATATAGCAGACGATCCGAGTACGTGGAGATTCATTTCTCTTCTGCCAAATTGTTCATGAAATGTATACTCAAGCGCATTCTTCCGTGGTTGATGGAGACAGGTATACTATCTGGAAAGCAAAAAGCATATATAAATCACCAGGGTATGAACGAGCACGTGTTCTGCCTAACAACAGGTATTGATGATTTTAAACATGAGTCGACTAAATTCTACACAGTGTTTCTGGACTTCCGTGATGCATTTGGCACACTACCCCATAGCAGAAGTGATAGGTGTATCTGGATATAACTGTAAAAGCGTTGCCTTCATCTTTGGCAGCCTAGGAAACGTGCACAAGATGTGTGTGTGTGGACTGCAAATAGCTGGTCTGACAAAAATAAGTGCAAGACACCTGATTCAGTTCTGTGTCCGCCATCATAGGCAGCTACCATATTTTGAAAAGATGCTGTCACCTCTATCCATAAGTGTTTTGTAGTTTGCTGGTGTGCTTATGTTGTGGTCATGTTCTTCTTTTCATTGCTTTCTGACTCTGAGATATATTTGGATTTTGATGTGATTATGTCTTTTCACTAGCAAGGACCACACAAACAACCAGGAACGTTTGACCATTTATTTGAATGGATAATGAGCTCCGTCTCGGCGGAGTATATGGGCTCCATCTCGGGGGAGCGTGGGATCCGTCTCGGCGGATCGTCAGCGGTTTGTGGAGGTCCGGCCTACTTCCGGTCTCCGGGGAGTCCAGCAGTCGAGCGGCTTCGACAGACCCCTTACTTCTAGTTACCTATACAGGAAGACAGAATGAGGAGGAGACAGAGAAATGGAGGAGAGAGAACACAAGAGGGTGGGGGGGAGGGGCGCAGAAGCGAGAGCCAAGAGGAGACAACGGGCCAGGTGAGGTTATATAGGAGGTTAGGTTCACCTGGGGAGGCGTGGCTTGTGAAGGCCTGATTGATTGCGTGGTCCTGCTCCTGAAACTCGCTTAATAAGCTTCCATAATCGAAAATCCTAATAAATAAATTAAAGTGTGTGTGTGTGTGTGTGTGTGTGTGTGTGTGTGTGTGTGTGTGTGTGTGTGTGTGTTTGGACAGTTAGCTGCTTTTTTAGCCCTGTTACATCTGGTGTGCGGGTATTCTCTTTGACCTCTATAGTTAGTACTTCTGTACCGACACACCCAGCCGAACTTTTTTAGATGCCTTTTGTCGGCGCAGTCTCACAGCTTTTTCCCTACTTGGACAGTTAGCTGCACATCACAGCGTCAAAAAGTAGGCTACCTGTCAGGTCAAAGTTCACCGGGTATTGCAGCTTTTGTGGCTTTAATGGTTTACCACATTATGTTCATGAGAGAGAGGGGGGAGGGAGAGAGAGGGGGTGAGAGAGAAAGAAGGAGAGAAAACCAGCGGAGAAATGTGCCGTTTGCGCTGCAGACAGAGCACATTATTTTCGGATTAACGAACTGTCGGATTAGTGAGATTTTCGTTGTTGGGCTAACGAGCTGTCGGACTAATGAGATGTCTGTCCAATGGGCCATTTTTCGGACTCGTGAGGTGTCGGACTCGTGAGGTGTTGGACTCGTGAGGTGTCGGACTCATGAGGGGTCGGACTAGGGGGCAGTTCCCCAACAGCTCGTTCACCAGCATCCGGACAAGAAGCCCTGCATCTTGGATTCCTAATCATTTCTCCTTTCCTCTAAATTGCTTTACTCATTCTGCTCTCTTGTAAATTGTGTATTTTGATTAGATTCAAAGTGTATTATTAAACATGTTTGCATTTTGTATGAATTGAGCTGTAGCCTATAGTTTAGGTCTATTTGTTATGATTAAAATAAAGACAATTTTCATGATCACATTTCAGAGATTTATTCAAGTATTTCCGATATACAAAAGTATTAAAGTATGGAACCATCAAAGCAGGAGAATTACACAATTAAAAAAAAAAACTTTGTGATATTGCTATGTAAAAATAAATAAATAAAATACATTCATGAAGTAGGAAGACTAAGACCAATGTATCCTCCACTTTAAGTATGCAATCTTTACAGATACTATAAAGAACTGGTGAATAGAGGTCAACAGTCATGTGACGTTTCTTGCCCCAGAAGTGAATTCATTTTCTCCATAGACATGTACTATGTATGTAAAATGTTTTATTCTCCCAATTGGGTTGCTCTCGTTCTCTCTCTCCCTCCCTTTCCCTCTCTCTGTCTCTCCCTCTCCTTCTCTCTCTCCCTCTCTCTGTCTCTCTCTCTCAGGCCGTCCCATCATCTGTTCATCCATCCGCCCCTCCAGCCCAGCGGAGATGGGTATTGACATTCTGCATCCGACCTTGAGGACAATCAATCCCCAACCCCACGTGTCCCCATCATCACAGCTACACACACACGCGCGCGCGCGCACACACACACGCACACACACGCACGCACGCGCACACGCACACGCACACGCACGCACGCACGCGCACACGCACACGCACACGCACACGCACACGCACGCACGCACACACACACACACACACACACACACACACACACACACACACACGCACACAAACACTGTTAAAACTAGAAAAGTGCACTCGGTGGAGTGCAGATCTCCACCAGGACCGCGTTTTCCCCCCAAGCTGACCCATAGACCATGTGAGTGAGGAGACATCGCCTGAATGCAATGTGTTAGAGAGTGTTGTCATACTGAGATGCTATTGTAAATCATATATTGATTATATGATAATATATGTATTATATATTATATGTTATATATATGATTATACGTATATAACAACACCGCACTCCATCTGGTTGCGAGCAGCGCACTCCCAAAGTTTGAAGTCAATTGGATGAACTGTCCTCAAGATAAACCACTTTTTGTGTTGCCAGTAGGTGGCGCTATGCCAAATTGCATGGAATTCAGCTTCCTGCACTGTGTTGCGTCCCCCTAAGCGCACTCCCCGAGTTTGAAGTTGATGGGACGAACGGTTCTCAAGATAAACCACGTTTTGTGTTGCCAGTAGGTGGCGCTGT
>NC_139640.1:13907332-13919832 GCF_964638095.1 Poromitra crassiceps | reverse complement strand
TTGCTTTAATGTGCGCGAATGATTAGATTATGCCCGCTGGAACATTAAGCAACGTGTGTAGGCTACTCCTCGCCCATGATTGAAGGACCGCTGTCGCGGAAAATGACTGCACCCGTTTCCACTTGCGTCCCCTTAAGATCATACCGCTCTTCTGACTTGGTCGAAAGTGGTGAAATGTCGGGGACGACGGGGTCGCGCTTATACCGGCACGGCGCCTTTCTCACTTGCAGGCATTAGACCACGTTCCGGTCATTTTGCGGTACAAAGCGCATGTGGGAAAAGGGCTTATCTCTCTCTCTCTCTCTCTTTGTGCACTCTGTCTGTCTCGCTCTCACGCACTCTCTCTCTGTCCCACACACACACACACACACACACACGCACACACACACACACACACACACCTCTCTCGCTCTCTCTCTGTCCCACACACACACACACACACTCTTAACTCCCCCTCTTCCCCCCCCTCTCTCTCTCACACACACACACACACACACACACACACACACACACACACACACACACACACTCTTCACTCCGCCTCCTCCTCCCCTCTCTCTATGCTCTCTGTCTATGTCTCTTTCTCAGCCTACTCTGTGCCCTCTCTCTCTCTCTCTCTCACCCCACTATCTCTTTCTGTGCTCTCTGTCTCTCTCTCATTCTCTATCTCTTTGTGCACTCTGTCTATGTATCTCTCTCTCTCTCTCTCTCTCTCTCTCTCTCTCTCTCTCTCACACACACACACTTAACTCCCCCTCGCTCGCTCTCTCTCTCTCTCTCTCTGTGTCTCTCTCACCCCACTCTCTCATTCTCTATCACTGTGACGGCCCTCTGCTTTGCAGGGCCTGCTTTGTGTGTATGTGTTAGGGGTGTCAAAAATAATCGATTATAAGATGCATCGCGATGCGGACGTGCACGATTCTGCATCGATTTACAAATGTCAAAAATCGATTATTAAAAAAAAAAAAAAAAAAAAAAAAACGTTTTTTTTTCTTTTTTTTAATAATCAAATAAAATATAATGGAAGTACATGCAGTTGTTTATTTTAATTATGGATCATAATACAATGCAATTCTAAATTCACTTTTATTTTAAAAGTAGCCACACAGTGAGAAAAAAGAAAGTGAGAAAAAATAAATCATGTATTGCGGAAAAAAAGGATGCATCGATTTAAGATGCATCGAGATGCATCGATAATCGTAATCGAATCGAATCGTAGCCTTCTGAATCGTAATCGAATCGAATCGTGAGGCCAGTGAAGATTCACAGCCCTGGTATGTGTGTGTGTGTGGTTTCCCCTTCTCTAATTGCCTGCAGGTGCAGTATAGGTGGAGTTAATCAGGGCAACCTACACCTGATCAGTCTCCAGGAAGCTTTAAATCTGGCTGGCAGACTCAGTCTGTCTCTCTCCCTCTCCATGCAGCACCATGACTCTTTGTTTGTCAATTTAGTTTCTACACCTTACAACACTCTACACTCACCATTCCACACTCATCCAACAGCTGACGCACTGATTTCACTGACTTACACACCTCATAGTACATTTTTGTATCTCTGTTTACATTTGATTCATTAAAATTGTTATGATTTACCACTCTAAACAGTGTGTCTCCCATTTTTGTCATGGCTTCACGAGCCAGGTCATGGCAAATTGGGGGCTCCTGTCCGGTCCCGTTTATAAAATAAGTAATTGAATTGGCTCTACAGTTGGAATGAGCTGATATAATTAATTTTTACACTATTGTTGATTGTTGAAACCTTGAATGGGTTTTTGTTATTGTAGTTGTTGTGCTACTGTGGAGATACACTGAATGGATTAATTTAGTTTTTTGTGATTTCAGACTTGGTGCCAATAGGTAAGTGTCAAAGGGTGCAAGTGTTTTCTGTGGCTGCGCATATTCCCTGGTAGGTACAGCGACGATTCCTCTTTAGGATCGTTGGGCTTTTTTTTTGTTTCCCTGTAGTGCTGTGAAGAAATGGTTGGAGCTATTGTTCGTATGAATTTAGCTCGGGAGCGCATCCCTAGCCTTGGTGGGGGCTGCCAGTTAGTGGTCTCCTTCACCAGCTAGCGGGTTTGAGTATATTCGACCCACGGAGTTCGACATGACATGACTAGCGTGTGTCATTGCATGCCGGGTTATGACAATTGGCAATCTAGGATTGTCCCTTGTCATGGCTAGCGCATAACTACCCACCATTAACTTTGCATGAAGACTAGGCATGAGTTATTTTAGCATAGGGGGAAATAGAGGGGATTTGTGTAGCCTACTATTTTGTGGGTGATTTGACCCTGGGCACCTTTTTGGCACTTACTCTTTAAGTTGACTTTGGCATTTGGGAGAATGGAGGGAGCATTTTTTTTTTTTTTTTTTTTTTTGATTGAATTTATTTGATAATTGATTAAAAAAAAAATAAAGATACGTACACAACTGCCCAGCAGGAATACATACATAAAAAAAATCAACACAAGAGAACACAATAAAAAAACATCAGGGACCATGTTGGAAATAAGTGTTTACACTTTCAAAATGCTTATTTCCATTTAGGTTTAGGTCTGCATTCTTGATTGATTTTATTTGATAATTGATTTAAAAAAAGATACGTACACCCAGCAGGAATTCATACATAAAAAAAACACACAAGAGATGGTTTAGGTCTGGTTGAGGTCAGCTCGGGGGGTTTCCTGGTTGGGGCAGTGGCTGTGGTGGAAAGGGGTTTCCACAAACTCAACGGCTGCACGAACCTTAGAGTCATTGGTCTTGTCGCTGGTGGGGGGAGGAGGTGGGGTTCCTTTCTCACCGTTGACCCTTGTCTTTGGAGTAGTATTTAAGTTGACTTTGGCATTTGGGAGAATGGAGGGAGCATTTTTTTTTCCCCTTGTTTGGTGTAAAGTACGAACAATAGAATACAAATAGGAGAATTAGTAGAATAAAAATAATGCTTGGTATATAGATTACTTTTTGTTTTGAATAAATTTGAATGTAAAAAAAAATGTCTGATCTGGTGGCAGATTTTGTTAAGGCTCCATTAGAAGGGGTTTTGGATAAATGTACTAAGGAGCAGCTATTAAAAATAGCTAGCCATTATGATATTGAGATTTCTGATAAACGGTTAACGTTGGGAGTATTTTGAAAGCAAATCTGAGTGATATGGGGGTTTTGGATTTTGCTCAGGAGGAGCCCTCTCCTGTTAAATTAGCTGTTTTGTCGCCGCCTGTTCTGGCAAACAGTAATTTAACATTTGAGCAGCAAAAAGAGTTGCTTGAGCTACAGTTACAGCATGAGCAAAGAAAGCAGGAGACTGAGATTGAGAAGCAGATCACTTTGACATCTTAGGAAACTTGCGGTTATTGCCCAGGTTTAACGAACGGGAGCCAGAAATATTTTTCTCCTCGTCCAAAGCTAATTGTGGCCTCATTAGTTCCTGTGTCAAGTTTGGGACATTGTTTCCTGAAACAACTTGTAAGTATTTTTGCTTGGCAGTTTTGACAGTTTTTTGATGTGTGATTTAGTGTTTTCCAGATGCACCTGTGTGAGCTCGGAAGCTGTGCACGCCGGAGTCGAGTTTTTCCCGGTGTTTTTCGTGTGGCTTTTTAGCCCAACCTTGTGGTAAGGTGGGTGTAAAAAGCAGATGATTGGTTGCTGTGGTGGGAAAGGTATAGTTCCTGCGCTCCAGCATGTAATGTTGTCGGGGCAGTGTCTAGCATTTCAGTGTGGGAGGGGTGGTTGAGGCTGCCCGTTCAACACCAAGGACTGCTGCCGGACGAGTGGACAGTGGTGAGGATTGCTGCCCACTCGAGTCCAGACTAATCCGATGGCACAAATGGAGGCCGGGGTAGAGACGACAGAGCACCTGGGACTCGCCCTCCACGTGAGAGAGGTGGAGCTGGAAGCCAGGGACCGTGAGATGGCTTAGGTTGCGCAACTCATGTATCTCAATGTCCAGAAAGCAATGCTGGAAAAGGAGTCTGCTCAAGTCATGTCTGCGGTCTACCCTGGTGAGTTTATGGTTTCCCACCCTGCATACTATGTCAGTGGACAAAATGCTAACTGCTGTGGTGCTAAAACTTAAGTCGTGGAAGTTAAATTCGTTTCGGTTGTTCCTGGTTAAAGCTGTTAAGTTTTGAATCTGCCAACCAAAAATACATTTTGCCTGTTGAATACATTTTGCCTGTGTTAAATCTTGTGATTTTTTTTTTTTAGTATAAGAAATCTTTATTGATTAAAAAACTTAAAAAAGGACCCCAGATAAACATCTTCTTAGTGCTTCTTGCGGTTGAGTAGCTCTTTCAGTGTCATCAGCTCTTTAGATTGCTCCTTGAGCAACATCTGGAGCCGAGCACAGTTGGCACAACCATGGCTGCTGGCTGGAACACGGGACAATGTCGCAGCTTCAGCATCCATCTTTTTCTTCTTTGGCAAAGGCAAAGATACACCTCTGGGCCACGGGGTGCTTCTTTGGCTGGATGGAGGCTTGTCTCGTTGTCCACGTCTGGCTGGGATGCCACTAGGCCGAGGTCAAGCCGGTAAGCCTACAGGGCTGCTTGGATCCTGTCACTGGACGCCCCCATAGCAGGAAGCGGGTATTCCTGTGGTCTCCACTTCGTCTTCGCATGGTGTTTTGTCTGTTCGGATTGTTTTGGACTTCTTGCCAATCCTCAGCACTACATTGGTTTTTTTCGGAAGAGTTGTTTGTCTTTGTAGCCTCCTAACCTCCAAGGTGGCGAGTACTTTTGTGTATCATGTGTGTCTTCTAGGTGGCGAGTACTTTTGTAATAGTATTTTGCAATTCTGTATTTTGTCAGCCTGATTATAAAACATGCTTTTGGGGAAAGATGTGTTTTCTTAGGGTGAAGGCACTGTTGTGTAATGCCCCAGGTTTGGCCGCACCTCGTTTTGACCGTGCTTTCTCCCTCCAGGTCGATGCAAGTCACGTGGGGGCTGGAGCTGTCCTTCAGCAAAGTGATGATCTAGGTTTTGATAAACCAGTGAGCTTTTTCTCAAGGAAATTGGAACTCATACCAGCTAAATTACTCTACCATAGAGAAAGAAGCACTTGCACTAAGTGTGGGCGCTGATTCATTTTGATGTCTTATGTGGGCTCTGGTGTTGTGCCTGTAGTGGTCTAGTTAGTTAGTTTTATTGACAAAATATTAAAAATATTTGGGTCCAAACATTTAAAAAAATCACAGAATTAAATAAATGACAATACTATACATCAGTCATCAGTTCAATTATATAATCACAAATACAATACTGACATTAACATCAATCCACTGAGACTTGCTGGTGCTCCAACTCTGCCAGGCAAGCAACATGAGCAAAACTCTCCGATCAGTGTTCACAAAGATAGAACTCAGTTGGGTAGAGTCATGTCCATATTTTGTCCTTATCTCCTGTGTGAGAGGACACACAAGTATGTGTTCCTCGTTCTGTATGCCATTCCTGCAGCAGCACACACGGTGTTCAGGTGGAGTACAGCTCCATCTCCCCATTTCCACTCGTAATCTGTGAGCAGATAACCTGAACCGGGTGAACGTTATTCTGAGATGGTCTTCTATAAATGGTGCATTTCTGTGGGTGAACGGACATGTCTGGGTTGATGGCTTGGTAGGTCTTGTACCTTGTTCCCTCCTGTGCCCACAACTTTTTGACAATTTCTCTACGGTCACTATCAATGTGATTGCTCTTTCCTATGATCTCAGTTATATGTGACATCATGACTTTGTTTTGGTTTCTTGTCATTTCGAGCACAACCCACAGAGGGTCGTCTAGCATGCCCCGACGCTGCTGCATCTTAGTCAAAAACCTGTGTTGCTTTTCTCTCACCAGGGCCTCTACAGAGGGAAGTCCTGCCTCCATCAGGCAGGTTAGGTTAGGTGTTGTTGACCTCACCCCTAGAAGGGACTTCACTGCTGTCATGTAGAGAGATATCACTGGCTTAAGGGGGACTTTGAGCCAAGACTCACATCCATACAGAACAGCTGATGAAAAAGCAGCCTCGAAGACCTTACGTTTTACACAAAATGGTGCATCATAGTTAGTGGAAAGGAAAATTACCAGCTTGTTTAAATGCTTTGTTTTCTACACCGACCAGGGGCGGACTGGGATTCTAATTCAGGCCGGGCATTAGATAGCAAGCAGGCCAGGCCAATACGGGCCGACGTGCGTGCCAGCGTCCGTAGGGCGCCTGCGAAAAATTTGGGCCATTTGAAGCCCAATTTGAGCCATTTGAAGCCCAATTTGCGCTGTTTGAAGCCAGATTTGGGCTGTTTGAAGCCCAATTTGGGCCGTTTGAAGCCCAATTTGGGCCGAGTCCAATTTTACAATGAGATGCACCCACTTTAACCCTGAATAAAGTAATAAAACCACTAGTAAACCAGTAGGCAGCGCCTGGCCTGCTGTTCAGTGAGTGGCCTGACTGGGGGCACCCAATTTTTTTTTTTTTTTTTTTTTTTGCAGGCCAGGCCAGGCCACCGGGCATTTGCCCGACGTAACAATCCCTTAACGTTTCTCAACTCTCTGCAGTGTCCAAATCAGAGATTGGTCAGATGGTCACTATTGTTACAGTCTTACTGGTTGGAGATCCGTTACATCAAAGGTTCTGACAATGTGGTGGCGGACGCTTTGTCTAGAGCTCCTCATCAGTAGGCTAAATGGCCTGTTCTAACCATGCCTGTTTGTTTCTGTCCCCTTCATTCATTCTTTCTTCTTATTCTTCCCTCTTAAATTGCTTCTTACTGGTACCAGGTTGCTGAGGGGGAGGTAAGGTGTATTGGAGGTGGGTGACAGACACCAGGTTGGTTTCCTGTTCACATGGGAATGTTTGTCCCATTAATGTAAAGCTAAGCATTTAAGTTTGCGATTGTTAACACATTGAGTGCCAGCCATTTTTTCAATCCTGTAGGTAAGTTGTGCCAGGTTTTTTTTTGAGGATTCTGGCTCATTTTACAAGAGCCGAGGATTATTTTCTGTTAAGAATTCGTGAACACCAATCATCTAAAAATAACTAATAGAATGTGTGCTTTCTCTGTCTAAAAGAGTTAGTTTGCAGAGTTAGTAGTTATGTAGATATTAGCCGTTGAGTACAGCATGGTTTCAGAGATTTTCAGAGAGTTTGGAGATAAATGGATTTTTAGAACCACCTCACGTGCCTGTGATTATGGGTGCCCTTGTCTCCCACTCTGTGCGCTCTCTCTCTCTCTCTCTCTCTCTCTCTCTCTCTCTATCTCCTCTCTCTCCTCTCTCTCTCTCTCTCTCTCTCTCTCTCTCTCTCTCTCTCTCTCTCTCTCTCTCTCTCTCTCTCTCTCTCTCTCTGGAGAGAGAGAGAGAGAGAGAGAGAGAGAGAGAGAGAGAGAGAGAGAGAGAGAGAGTGTGTGTGTGTCTCTAAACTCCTCCCTCCGTCTGTGCTGCGGAGTGCTCTGCTGCTGGGAGTTTGCAGCGAGTTGAGCAGCCTCTCTCCCTGGCAGCGAGTGTGGATAGGTCTCACTGTCTCTTGGGTTTGAGAGCCCCGATTAAGCCCCGTGCGACTCTAGGCTTTATGCTGCTCACCCAGTCCATTTCTGGAACCCCCCACCGCAGCAGCGCGAAGCGTCCCCGCCTACAGTATGAGAATGAGGCTCGTTCGTTTCTGACTGTAAAATCGCCAAGCCATTTCCGCGGGAGGCGGCTGCTTTTGGTCCACGGGTCCCGTGGCTGTGGCTTTCTCTCTGTCTCTGTCTGGAGAGAACTGTCGCCACTTAGTGGTCGGTAAAATAGATTATACACATTCTCTTGCTCCAATAGTGATCTCGAAGATGTAAAAGGGGTTGATTGATGTCCCACCGTCAAAAAAAAAAAAAGTTTATGTAAGACGAGATAGCTCGTCTATGGCACTTAACCGCTGGATTATGTAAGACGAGATATCTCGGCTATGGCACTCAACGTGTTAAAAGTACTGATACAGGTAAAATAAAAATGTACACCGAATATTTGACGTTAAAATGGTTAATATAAGAAAAGAAAATATTTGAACTTAAGATTGGTGTGTAAAAAAAAAAAAAAAATGCACATTTGAATTTAGGTTTGAAGGTATTTTGAAGTTTTTTGTGTGTGTGTGTGTCCAGTATAGGTGGAGTTAATCAGAACAACCTGGAGCACCTGATCAGTCTCCAGGAGGCTTTAAATCTGGCTGGCAGACCTCAGTCTGTCTCTCTCCCTCTCCATGCCAGCACCATGACTCTTTGTTTGTGAATTTAGTTTCTACACCTTACAACACTCTACACTCACCATTCCACACTCATCCAACAGCTGACGCACTGATTTCACTGACTTACACACCTCATAGTACATTTTTGTATCTCTGTTTACATTTGATTCATTAAAATAGTTACGATTTACCACTCTATAAACAGTGTGTCTCCCATTTTTGTCATGGCTTCACGAGCCAGGTCATGACAATCACCCCTTCCCTTCTCCCTCCATTCAACTCAATTCAAAACTGCTTTATTAACATGACAAGGCAGAAAGCTAGGCTGTAAAAGCAATACAGTACGTTTCAATTCAAATCATATACATTAACAGATGACCGCTAATTAAAATGAACAATGCAGTAAGTCATAGTTTGATCCTTTTCTCTGTTGGATTCAATCTGTTGTGTTTGGATGGACTCTCAAACAGCATTTTACCAAAGCATCTATACAGCTGAGCCAAATTAATGTCAAAACACTCATTCATTCATTCTACAGACAAGTGACATTAACAATATGCAGTATGACTAATTTGAACCCCTTCCTCTGTGTGTGTGTGTGTGTGTGTGTGTGTGTATGGAGATCCAAACGATTCAATAAACATGCACCAGTGGCGCCGGAACGAGTTTGCAATAAGGGGGACATTTATTTAAAAAAATAAAATAGAGACGAAAAATTTACGTTTTTATGGACGTTTGGATGATTTTTAGCCATATTTAGAGGAATATCTAATTTTAAATTAACATTAGGATTATACTGTAGTGATGTCATTATTCAGTATTTTCTCCTTTTCTCACTCACTTGGTGACCTGCTCTCCCTTTAGGTAATTTTACAATTACACTACAACAGACAACAACACAGGCAGAAACACTGAAATTATTATTATTATTATTATTATCACTTTGAAACACAGTGCAAAACTTGCCATCTCAACACAAAAATAAAATGACAATAACCGTATACGATTATAGCAGCAGCCAATGACAGTGAGTGCAGTACAGAGTCCAGGTCTGTCTGTCTCTCAGGTGTAATAATCCCACAATGATCACGGCTTTAACAAGTGTCACAGGCTGTGTAAACAGTGTAAAGTGGGCTCTAAGTGTCAGGGGCAGTTGCCCCCTCGGATTAAAAAATAAATAAAAATTTAGGCGGACCAAATTTTAAGGGGGACAAAATGTCCCCATGTCCCCCTTGTTCCGGCGCCAGTGACATGCACAGCTATGATGTGAACGCGTCACACACGCATGCTTTGACGCCTGTGTAGCAAAGCAACGCTTGACGTGTCATGTAGTTTCCCCATTGACTTGTAATGGTCACGCGTGCACGCGTACGCGCTCTGACTGGTGTAACGTTACACGTAATGTTTATGCGTTTTTCGCTACACATCACGCGTGACAACAAGATGCGTACTACTTACAGCGTGTGCACGTCTGAGAAATTTTGTTAAGCGTTATACAAACACGCGTTCGCATTTTTGATAGTACGCCACCGGAAGTTTATCTGCATCGCGCATAACAGTCTGCGTACGTGAACGTGTATTTTATTCTATATCTATGTTCCATTTTCATCCAGTAGATGGTGCCAGTGACCAAAATATTAGGCTACCTCTGACCAAAATATTACCCACAATCCCATGCGCGCACATTTTACAATATAAATCGCCCAGTAATCCTCATCAACAGCATTTAAACGTGTAATAATGGATATATGAGTCGGTAAAACAGTTTTTGTAATTGTTTTATTTTATTTTATTTGGTGAATGAATGACACCATGTTACAGACACAGACCCACCAGGATAAACGTCCTGTGGCGTAGTATCAAAAATGCAAACGCGTGTATAATGCTTAACAAAATTTCTCTGGGGGGGTACGGTGGTGCAGTGGTAAGCGCTGTCGCCTCACAGCTCGAAGGTCCTGTGTTCGATTCCCACTTGGGACGCTGTGAACGCTGAAGGAATGCGTGCCCGTCCCCATGTCCTCGAGAAAAGGGCCTTTCTGTGTGGAGTTTGCATGTTCTCCCCGTGCCTCCCGGGAGTTTCCTTCATATAGGAACCCCCTTCACCAAAACATGCAATATCCTGGTTGCTAAAGTGGTTCCTCCTCTGGTCGTTAAGGGCGCCTGTTCAGAGGGAGGGGAACTGGTTGGAATAGCGTGAACCTCCCACGTGCTATGTCCTACCGGTGAAGCTTCCTCTGTCAGGTGAAAAGAAGCGGCTGGCTAACTGCCCATGTCTCGGAGGAAGCATGGAGCCAGTTTTCGGCTCTCCCCAGATCGGCAGAGGGTGTAGTAGCAACCAGGATAAATAAATAAAAAATTTGCACTAATGGGGGCTAAAAATGACTTTGATAGGACCCCATAGTGTGCGTGTCTGTTTGTTAGTCTGTCTCCTTACTCAGCAACTTGCGACCATCCGGGCCTTACAAACTCTCTGTATTCACACACACACACCCCTACACACGCACACACATGCACGCACACGCACACACACACACACACACACACACACACACACACACACACTCATTGCCTAGGTAACCAGACACTGGTCCCTAATGGGGGGGGGGGCAGTAACGAAGAGCTCTGTTTCCTGTCGAGGAGAATATCTGAGATGAAATAAACTGCTGATAGAGAGATGGGGGGAGGGGGAGAAGACAACATGATAATGTGAAAGACAAAAAGGAAAGAAAAGAGAAAAGGTGCCTTGTGCAGGTGAGGTGAGAGGCCAAAGGTCAACTAAAAAGGTGACTTAAACAAATGATCTTCGATAAACAGCCAAGCAAAGCCCTGTGCACAGCAGTGCTACTCTCCTGGCTGCCGGCTGGTGCTGCAGGGTGAATCACAAGAATGATTATTGTTATTTAGTTCCATTAAAAACAAGAAACAAGGCGAACAACACGTTTCACATTGTGCTTCATCAGGTTGGATGTGGGTATGAGACTGAGCCATAGAGAGCTCCAGGGATGACGTGTTTTTGTAGTCGGAAACGCGGAAGTCCCGGACTTCCTGGTTCTTCACTGTTTCTGCCTATGGGATTTTTGAATGGGTTTTTGCCGCGATGCTTCAAATAAGGTCTCTGGGCAATACCATGCATTTTATAAAAACAACAACATTTGATTTATATTTTATTAAAAAAAATATATATTATATAAAATCCCCCATCTCTTCTAAGAAATAAGGGAGGATCATCCTCCCTAGCACTAAGTAATAACCTCCTCTGATGGACAGAGAGAGAGAGAGAGAGAGAGCGAGAGAGAGACTGGATGGACAGAGAGAGAGAGAGAGAGAGAGAGACTGGATGGACAGAGAGAGAGAGAGAGAGAGACTGGATGGACAGAGAGAGAGAGAGAGACTGGATGGACAGAGAGAGAGAGAGAGAGAGACTGGATGGACAGAGAGAGAGAGAGAGAGAGAGAGAGACTGGATGGACAGAGAGAGAGAGAGAGAGAGAGACTGGATGGACAGAGAGAGAGAGAGAGAGAGAGAGAGAGACTGGATGGACAGAGAGAGAGAGAGAGACTGGATGGACAGAGAGAGAGAGAGAGAGAGAGACTGGATGGACAGAGAGAGAGAGAGAGAGAGAGAGATAGAGAGACTGGATGGACAGAGAGAGAGAGAGAGAGACTGGATGGACAGAGAGAGAGAGAGAGAGAGAGAGAGAGAGAGAGAGACTGGATGGACAGAGAGAGAGAGAGAGAGAGAGAGATAGAGAGACTGGATGGACAGAGAGAGAGAGAGAGAGACTGGATGGACAGAGAGAGAGAGAGAGAGAGAGACTGGATGGACAGAGAGAGAGAGAGAGAGACTGGATGGACAGAGAGAGAGAGAGAGATGTTATGGTCAGGTCGAGATCAATGTCAAACGGGCTGCACATTACCAGCCAGCAAACCCAGCTGACAAAGTCACTGCACTCCGAACACACTCTTCCTGTGCGTGCATGCGTGTGTGTGTGTGTGTGTGTGTGTGTGTGTGTGTGTGAGTGTGTGTGTGCGTGCGTGTGTGTGTGTGAGTGTGTGTGTGCGTGCGTGTGTGTGTGTGTGTGTGTCATTGTGGTGCAGTAACAAACGCGTGGTGCATGGAGGGATATATAACAGTCCCACCCATGGGTGTCAACTTACACAACACATTACAGCACATGCCAGGTCATAATACTGTACCTTCCATGTAGGGATGGGAATCACCAGATGCCCACGATACGATACTAAAACGATACTTGAGTCACGATACGATAGTATTGCGATATCGCCGATATTGCGATATATTGAATATTGCGA
>NC_139640.1:13894832-13902332 GCF_964638095.1 Poromitra crassiceps | reverse complement strand
CTGCTCGGCTGATCCCTCATATAGAATGTACTAGGGCAATAATATATATATATATATGGATGATAGCGCACCTTCTTCAGATTTAAAATGCATATATTCATATAGTCAATATTAATGCTTTATTAGGGCGGACTAAATGGGCAAAGAAATAGCTAATTAGCGGCTAAAATCAGTGAACACAGGTTCAGCATCATGCAGAGCTCCATTCGTTTGCTACTGATGGAAGACACCTGAGTTTGAGGAGCACAGTTGAGGAGGTGAGTTGGAATCAGCCACTGGAAGTAGACTATATGAAAACCCTCTCTGGGCAGATGCTGCATGCCAACTCTGTGAGCGAGGCCTGGCTAAAAGGGCCGTCGCACAGAGACAAGTATTCCATGTCTGTTGTTTTTCAGAAGTGGAGGTTGCCCCTACAGAGGAACTCTGGACAGAGTTTTGCTCAGGGGATATTTTAAATCAGACATGTTTTACTTCTACCTCAATAGATTTTTCCATCAGAATCAGAATCCGTTTTATTGCCACAGTATGCAAGTTACATACGAGGAATGTGTCTTTAGTGTCTGTATGCAGCGTAGCGGTTACATCAATATACAGAGATAAGAAGTAGGAAGATAACTAAAGACAATCACAAAGTTGCAAGTGCAATCAAATCGAGTAAATATATACAATATGTACATGAGTGGTGAAGTGTTCTGTGGATGATAAATATGAATTTACGTTGGATTTACATGAGATTTACAGACTGAGTTAAATAGACGTTAAATAGGCAGTGGATTTACAGTCAGAGTTAGATAAGAGTTTACATTGAATGTACATGAAATTTACAGGCTAAGTTAAATAGGCATTACATGTGCAGGGAATTTACATGAATTTACCAGTCCCAGTAGCCTACTTTTATAAAATATCAGCAAAAAATCACAACTGGTAATGGAGTAGGATATTGTAGGCTAGTCTTTCCACTGCAGTAGATCATTCTTTCTCTCTCTTGTTCACTATTGACTGCTCCCCCCCCCCCCCCCCAACTCCTCCCCACCCAGCCAGCCATGCATATCGACCCCTCTCCCCCAGTAACAGGCCCCATGCCTGGGGTCAGCAACCCGCCGAAGCCCCCTGCCTGGCTGTGGGACCCCGGGGGGGTCGAGGGGAGGACAGGAGTCATGGAGTCACACACACACATTATCCTCTGCCCTCCACCCAGCCCCAGGAGGGAGCAGGGGCCAGACCCAACTCACACTGATGCACATCTAATGGTGTTAACAAAGCAACACAATTCGAATGCAAATTAATTAGATCAAGTTGAAATGAAAAATGACTTATTGACTTATTGTAATTCACATCCCTGCTGCTCATACAGTGCACCTACCGTATTTCACAATGTATGCCGGGCATGCGGGTAGTGTAGCAATCGATTCCCTGCCTACCAACACGAGGGGTCGCAGGTTCGCGCCCCCCGTGCGTGTTACCCTCCGGCTCGGTCGGGCATCCATACAGGCACAATTGGCTGTGTCTGCGGGTGGGAAGCCGGAATGAGGGCATGTGTTCCTGGTCACTGCACTAGCGCCTCCTCTGGTCGGTCAGGGTGCCTGTTCAGGGAGGGAGGGAACTGGTGGGAATAGTGTGATCCTCCCACGTGCGCCGTCCTGCCGGGGGGAAGCTCCCCGCCGTCAGGTGAAAAGAAGCGGCTGGCAACTGCACATGTATCGGAGGAAGCATGTGTGTGTCTACGGCTCTCCCCAGATCGGCAGAGGGGACAGCAGAAGGAATTGGCCAAGTACAATTGGGGAGAAAAAGGGGGGGAAGGGGGGGGGGGGGGGGGTATCTGGAGTGGGGGATTTTTTTTACAGCATGACAATAAAAATCATAAAAAGTCAAATTTCTTTGGTTTTTCGCATCAAAAGGCAACCATGCCGAGTTCATTCATAACGATATCTAGTGTGCTGACGTCAGGTAGTACTATAAAATTTCAACCCAATTTCAACCAATCATATCATGACTTTTCTAGCCCATAAATGTTAATATACTTGTTAATACTTGTTAATATACTTATATATATACTATACTAGAGTCTCTCCTGTGCTGGTACAACGTGAAATGGATATAGTCTGGCAAGTGAGACTAGAGTAAAATAGATGATAACCTGTCCAGTGACTGGCCGCCATATAGAACAAATCTGAACAGAGTCAGTGTGACATCATCCAGTGGTTTTTGGACCATTTTGAAGCCTGTGTGTGGCTGTCGCCATCTTGGTGAGCTGAGCGATCACTGGACAGACGACCTGTCAATCACGCCCAAAACACAATCCTTTTAATCATCAATTTGATTGATTGATTTGACTCTAAATGGGTGAGTTATATAAACATTAACCCCCATACAGCTGTTATGAAAGGTGAAATGAGCTATATAGACAAAAAAAAACGTGTTTTGAACCAGGCTGTAAACATGATTAATCCTCTTGTAAAAACGGGCATTGTAACATGGGGGTCTAATGGGGATTGACTCACTTTTGGAGCCAGCCTCAAGTGGCCATTTGAGGAACTACACATTTTAGTGTAACTTCCTGATCTGTACAGTGCAAGCCCAAGCTTGCCGCCTAGTGTCTCTATGCTCGAGACACTGAAAGCATAGAGAGGGATGTGGACGTTTTACATTGTTCACAGTCACAGTATTTAGTATCTTTTTTCTATGTTTTTTTGTTTGTGTGCTTGCTTTTCTGATGAATTCCTACCATGGATGCCAATAATGCATATTGAACTGATTTGATAGAGGGAGAAAAAGGAGAGAGAGAGAGAGAGAGAGAGAGAGAGGCTGACTGGAGTGTGTAATGGGGAAGCATTGATTATGGCTGATAACTCTAGCTCTTTGATGTGGATAATGTAGTCTCTCTTCCTGCCTCGCCACTGCCTTTACACTCTAAAACCCCCGGGCCTCAGAGGATATTGGGTTTACAGAGAGAGAGAGGGGGAGAGAGAGATAGAGAGGGGGAGAGAGAGATAGAGAGGGGGGAGAGAGAGCTAGAGAGGGGGAGAGAGAGAGGGATAGGGAGGGGGAGAGAGAGAGCTAGAGAGGGGGAGAGATAGAGTGAGGGAGGGAGAGGGACAGAGATAGTGCATAATGCTTGTACGTAACAGAGTAAACGTGTGTACTGTATGAGTGTGTGTGAGAGAGAGAGTGTGTGTGTGTGTGTGTGTGTGTGTGTGTGTGTGTGTGTGTGTGTGTGTGTGTGTGTGTGTGTGTGTGTGTGTGTGTGTGTGTGTGTGTGTGTGTGTGTGTGAGATGTAATGGAGCGAGACAGTTTGTGTGTGAGAAATGTGTGCACATTCAAACGTGTCGTGTCGTGTAAGAGAAAAAGTCTACATGTGTGAGAGGAGAGAAAGTAACAGAGATGTGTGATTGTGATGATCATCAACAACAACAACAACAACAACAATAATAATAATTGATTGATTGATATCTTTATTGATTCAATAAATACATACAAGTGGAGTGAGTGTATGTGTGCATGTGTGAGCGCGTGTGTGCGCGGGCCACATAAACAAACAAATATTAAGCAACACTACTCAACATCGATTCGATTCGAGATCAGTCATTCAATGACTGATCAGTCATTGGATGACTGATTATACAACAACAAAAATACTTCAATCAATAAATAAAAAGAGAGACCAGCTCATAAAATAAACCAAGAACCTACCAGGGGTTCAAATGCTGCAAGCATACAGGAGACATACTGAATAAAATAGACTCTCGACAGCATTGTGCAGCTGTCTTTGTAGACCTATCAAAAGCCTTCGATGCCGTGGAATTCATAGGCGATTGTGCAACCCCTAGTGGCCAGATGATTTTTTATTTTATGTTGACATATGAATGAGGGCTAGGGGCTGCATACAGAGTTGGACATGGTTGTTTGTCCGTTGCACTCTAGGGGAGAGCAGAGCAAGGAAGTAACCATTCTACACTAAAACATATATTAGTGTGAGGGGTATATATACCACTCTCATAACATGTGTGTATCACTTAGGGTGTCGAGTCATAGTCTATTTTTTTATTTGTCTTTATTGAATCTTCCAAAACTGCATGTTTAACTAAGAATAGGCTAATTATTATTTCCTCCCACCACTTATTTAATGTGGTTACTTTACTTTGTGGTCAAAAGTTTGGAAGGAGCAATGCATGCTGGGAGATATGCAAATGTGTTTGTCCAATGGGTCCAATGGAATTGCTCTCTGTCAGAACTTGCTTGGATGTCCTGATGTTGGTTTAGTGGCAAAAGTAAACACAAGTTAATAGCAGCATTCACTATAGACTCTTTAGTGAATACTTTCCACAAAATCATGAACAATGAAGAAAACCAGAAGGAATACAGTTCCACTTTTACCAAATAAACCAAAATTGATGTTCTGAGACAAGTTATATCATATCTACTAGCCTCTTCATTTTGCTCTCAGAGTGCACCAGATTAATGCATTTTAGTTTCAAATATACAAAATGTCTTTGTGATACCCCCCAGTCAGAGTCCTATTAGCTTCGTTGTGGTGCAACCCCTGTTTGGAAAGCCTAGAATCGCCTATGATGCTGCTATGCAGCATGAAACATATTAATAGGAAAAAATAGCGCTGCTTGGTGGACCATTTGCAGGCCGAATTTAGTAGAAGGCCCGGATAACTTGAAATGAATTGACTTACTTACACATCCATGCCGTCTGTAGTGTAACCGCATGCAGCCGAGACGTTGCAAATATTCCAGTTTTCTGATGTTGCAAATATCCCAGTTTTCTCGGTCTCCACACTCCATACCGCGGCCCGCAACTCAACTCGTGTTGGCTCGTAATCCAATGCAACGACTGTCTGGCTTGTGAACTAACTTACTGCTTGATAAAAAAAACTAAATACACATAAGGGGGAAATATAATATGCTGCTACTGTCGTCAGTGTCGTGTAAATCTATATATTCCTGTCAGCTCATCACAGCAAAGTGGAATTTTGATGTCATCACTTCCTCGTAGTGAACTGGATTCAGCGTTGAGAGACTCATTCAACATTGGACAATACAATGTCAAACTTACCGATCTATCCAATCAACAACCAATTAGGTTGAATAAATTAATTGTGTGGTATTGATTGGTGAGGGCGGGTTATGCTCCAGCTAAATATGATGTTGTAAAACACATCATTTCACTGTTCCTTGTGAAATGCATGTGTTTTCAACCAATAATATTTAGCATGAGCTAAGTACTCCAGATGAAGTACTCTCTACTGCAGGGGTGCCCAATACGTCGATCGCGATCGACCGGTCGATCGCGAAGGTAGTGTGGTCGATCGCATGGCATTGAGGGGGGAAGGGGGGATTTTTATTTTTTAATTTTTTTTACTGTTTTTCCACAGTTTCCACTGTTTTTCCACTGTTTTTCCACTGTTTCCACTGTTTTTCCACTGTTTCCACTGTTTTTCCACTGTTCCACTGTTTTCCACTCAGTGTATATATATATAAATAAATATGTTTGGTAGATCACTTTGACTTGGTCATTTTAAAAGTAGCTCCCGAGCTGAAAAAGTGTGGGCACCCCTGCTCTACTGTGTCTCTAAAACCAGCAGGTGGCAGTGTTTCTTCATTTGTCAGCACCTGCGGCCACTGAGCTTCTCTTTCAGCCAGCAGCATTCAGCAGCTCAAGAGAAGAGGAGAGAAATCCATATTGACCTTTTTCATCAGCAGCCATTTTGCATCTAAAAGGCAGGAAGTAACACAGGTGCAAGCAAAACATTAATGAGGGTTTCCAACTTCCAATCCATTTAAGTGTTCCAGTGCTGTTTGGGTTGCACCTGTGTTACTATTGCTCTATTGACATCGTGAAGGGCAATTTTTCTGAAAATGAGCCAATGACACATCCTTTGCATAGGTCAGGATCCATTAAACTGAGACCACTGATGCTTTTAATTAAAGCACGTGACAGTAGCAGGCTGGTAGCAGGGCACTGCCAAGGTGGCCTAAAACTGGTTTTATGCTTACGTGAAATCACCAGCGCAGACTGCGCCGAGGGGTCCCCGCATGCTGGCCGTCCTATCGGCACAGCTCGGCGGAGGGGGGCGTGCAGCTCCTCGAAAATGTGACTCCGCGGCGTCAATGCGGACGTGACATGACCAGCACGAGAGCTGTGATTGGCCGTTGCCTTGGGCTGCGCACATATCCGCTGACTTGTTGTGAGGAATGAGGAAATGCCATTTCCTCATTTAACAGCGCTTGTCCCTCATCTAGCAAAGCCTTCTGCAGGCTCACCGGAATGAGTTTTGAAATAAAGGGACAATAAAATGTCCCCCAACCGACATGATTGAAAGTTCTTGGTAAATGACATGATAACGTCATATGCAATGTACCACAAGCCACCTAGTGTTTTGGACGTGTACCGCAACCAATGCACTCAGTTACGTTCGAGTATGCACAGTCTCGCTGGCAAGCAGCCGCCCTGGAACTACTTTTAAGTAGGGGGTGCTCTAAGGAAGGGACTCTCGGCACTGCCCGCCAGGGCCATATTTAGAGGAATATTTAATTTTAAATTAACATCAGGATTATACTGTTGTGATGTCATTATTCAGTATCTTCTCCTTTTCTCACTCATTTCATGTAAGCACCTGTTCTCCCTTTAGTCGTTTTACACTACAACAGACAGCAACACAGGCAGAATCACTGAAATTATTATTATTATTATTATGGAAAACCAGATTATGATGAAAATCAAACACTTTTGAAGAGAGAGCGTATGAAATAAGATTAGAGCTGGGAAGTACAAACTGTTTTTTAATGCATTTTGTTGCTCTTATAAACACAGGACAGCCCAACAAAGCACAAAAAACAACATCCACTTACATACAGAAACACTCAAATGAAATCCTCAAAACTCAAAACCTTTAGCACAGACTGAGCAATTAAATTGTGCCTCATCATGTGCCCATGACACATTGAATCAAAATAAATTAATCAATCAATCAATGTAAATTTCAATTCAATTCAATTTCAATTTATTTGTTCAAAAGGGGACAGTGTACATTAATGAACATTTTAGCAAAATGTAAATGCACGACAATTGCAGTCACATGACTGTTAGTCCCTCTGCCAGAAGGTACACAGGCCTTGTGTCCTGATAGGGAAAAAGAACAAGGTGCAAATATACAGGATTAAAATAACATCTTATCTCTAAAGACAAGTGCAGCAAGAGAAAGAGAGCTAGCTAACACACAAGTATACAATCAGAATAACTATACTCTACATATCTACATATAGAGATTTAAACAACAAATATGAAAAGAAAGAAATGTACAGCAAACTACCCACATAGCAATACAGTAGAACCATTCTAGTTCTTTACCCCTAACTATGTGTACAGGTTTGAGTGGACTTCAGCCATCTCTTCATTTGACCTTTAAACATGCTCAGCGTCTCTGAGAAGGAGAGCTAATACACAAGTATACAATCAGAGTAACTATACTCTTAAAAAAGTTTAACGAATAT
>NC_139640.1:13829832-13884832 GCF_964638095.1 Poromitra crassiceps | reverse complement strand
GGTGGATCCTTGATCTGGCCCTTTTGCATCTTCTATTATACTGTTAGAGCCGCCGGGCGTGTGCAATCCATTCCGCCGACCCACTGAGTGGCGACGGTGCTCAGACTATTGAGTGTTGTTTGGCCAGAAACGCACGCATTCCAGCTGAGCTCAACCGAGGACCCAGAAGCGAACGAGCCTCATTCTCATACTGTAGGCGAAAACCTTTCACACGGGCGCACGGCGGACTGGGGGCTTCCACAGGTGGACTGGGTGGAAAGCACACTTTGAAGCGCGCAGCATAAGCCTAGAGTCACACAAGGCTTCGTCAAAGCTCTCAACCGAAAATCCAAGAACGGATTAAGCCACATCCACGCTCCCCGACGAGGGACCGCCAGAGAGAGGCTGCTGCTCACTGCTCAGACAGGCAGGCTTGTGACTGACAAACACGGAGACACGCCCACGGAGGGAGGAGTTGTAAGGAGAGGGGGTGCGGGTGCTGCTATGGAGGAAATTACTGTTCAGAACTATATTGTTTATGTCTGATGTCTCACTGATGCCAAAAATAAATGGTTAAAGTGACTGTTTGATATTGAATTTCACAAAACTGCGATTATCTCAGCTTTTTGTCTCAGACGCTGAAACCATGCTGTACTCAACGGCTAATATCTACATAACTACTAACTCTACAAACTAACTCTTTTAGACAGAGAAAGCACACATTCTATTAGTACTTTTGTGAACTTTGTGTTGACAAACTCCAAGCAGAAAATTATCCTTGGCTCTTGTAAAATGAGCCAGAATCCTCAAAAAAACCCTCTGGCAAAAGCTACCTACAGTAAAAAAAAAAAGGCTGGCAGTGAATGTGTTAAGTGCTCACCAGGCTCAAAACACAGCGATAGTCACTTTTAACCAGTTCGAGTCACGCTCTTTCCATAAAGTCCATCAGCTTTGATATCTGTTGGCTGGTTTGTTGACAATAAGCGATATGGCTTCTAACATGTTTTTCACTGAGATATGACAGGAAACAGTATGGCCGCTATATACAGTACTTCCATTTTATTGCAAAGAGTATACTGAAGACAAGATGAGGTGCCCCTCTGCTTCTTTAGAACAGCGCCTGCAGTCTTATTATGTTGCAGTGACATAAGTGGAACAAACTATAGGCTTTGGTTCTTATCAATCTAAGCTCTTTGGCACAAAAGGTGACATGCGTTGTTACGTGGCGAGCGCATGTACGTTTTCATCGAACATCAAACAGGTAGGAAAACTGACTGGAGTGTGGCTTTAAAGGGAGCGGGGCACTTGCTTTAGCTTGGAGGGTTAGCTCTGTTGACGCCACAGCTTGTCTGGCCAGCGCCCTCTTGTGGTTAAGGAGTGCTCCGTTGCCATGAGCACTCCGGTTCATTTGTGGACATGCAGACAACAAAAACAAAAGACGCCTCCAAGCAGATACACTGTAACAAACTAAATGACACACTGTTGCAAACGACTGCTGACATCTTCAGTGTGGACCCACATCAGAGGAGAGAGAGCGACCTCTGACCCGGAAGCTTCTATAAGGACTCCAGCATCACGCTAATGATCATAAGCTCCGCCCACTTTTTCAGGATTGTTTCCCCATTTTCTCCCCCAATTGTACTTGGCCAATTACCCCCCCTGCTGCCCCGGTCGTTGCTCCACCCTCTACCCTTATTGGGAGAGCGGTAGACTAGCACCATGCTTCCTCCGTCACATGTGCAATTGCCAGCCGCTTCTTTTCACCTGACAGGGGGGAAAGCTTCACCGGGAGGACGTCGCATGTGGAAGGACCACGCTAGTCCCACCACTTTCACCCCGACCAGGCGCTAGTGCAGCCGCAGCGACCAGGACACATAGGCTACCCCCAATCCAGCTTCCCACCCGCAGACACCAGCCAATCATGCCTGTATGGACGGCCGACCAAGCCGGAGGTAACACGGGGGTGTGAACCTGCGACCCTCGTGTTGGTAGGCAGGGAATCTACCGCTACACTACCCGGACGCCCAAGCTCTGTCCACTTTTGATTGACAGCCTGTGTTCACAATAGTGATGTCAGTTAGATTTGGTTAGGTCAAAGCTCTGGAATATTAGTTAAATCATCCATCTTTGCTCACTACTGTACATCTGCCTTTCTTACTCTCATGTTACTGGAAAAGCTGTAACAAATTTGGCATTGGGGAGAGTTCTATTGAAGTGAATGGGCATGGGAAGTCTGTCCCACTATAAACCATCAGGCTATCTGTCTGTGTGTTTCAACCTGATTAAAGAAAAGACACGATGTGATGTTGACTGATGTTTTATGCAGGCTATTACATAAAATCACATGTTTTCTTTAATCAGATGGAAGCGTTTTTCAATCAAAGGTGAAACGACACAGATATCATGGTTTATAGAGGGACTTACGTCACACGCAATTTAACGATAGCTCCGGTTAGCCACTGTAACGTTAGCCGGCTGTTCTAGAGCCACCGACCGACACAAAACCTGTCAGGTTTCTATGGATTACGCCAGCTCTGGGAGTATGAAGTGCTTTGAATGCGCGATATTTGGTCGCAACAAATATGCTGCTTGACGAGCGGGGCAGGCTACACCGCTGCCTGAGGTAACGTTGAGCTAACAGTCCGTCCTCTAAATGTGTCCGACACGGCGACCACTCGTCCGTATTCAGCAAACGTTCTTCTTCTTCTTCTTCTTCTGTTTGGTTTTACGGCGGTTGGCATCCCCTCCATGTTGCATTACCGCCTCCTTCTGGACTAATACATCCACTGTTCCCCTATTCCATTACAGTCGTGTTAACAGTCCAGTTCCTCTCAAAAAACTGACCACTATTTCCTTCCCCTCCACTACTCCCACACATCCCATTATACCCTTCACACTGGCCTCTATTTGTCCCAGTCTCTGCAGTCCAGTCATCATGATCACCCTCTCTGCTTCATATCTCCTGCATGAGATCAGAACATGCTCCACCGTCTCCCTTACTTGACACTGACTACAATGCCCAGTTGGATGCTTCCCTATTATACTAAGTGTTCCATTTAAGTTGCTGTGACCAATTCTCAATCTACTTATAACTCTCTGTTCAATCCTATTATTCCCACTATTCCCCACCACTCCCACTTTATTTTGTATACTATGCAGATGTCTCCCTTTTATTGCCCTATCCCACTGCTGTTGCCACTGTTTAACTATTTCCCTCCATACTATGCTCTTCCCCTCTGATTTTGAAAGTTTAATGTCAATGTCCACCTGTTCTCTCCTGATCGCCTCCTTTGCTGCCCTGTCTGCTTTCTCATTACCTGAGATCAGCAAACGTTCGTTCTGCTCTGTCGGCTTAACATTAATGCGGGACTTCTCCTGTACTCTGACAGTCAGAGTAGAGATTACTTTTTTTTTATGTTGGTACTTTTTTCCTCATCTTGTCTCATTTATGTTAGCACACATTTTTAAAGCAGTAGAAAACCTGCCTGCAGACAAGATCTTTTTCTATTGTATTTACAACATCATAATGTACCAGCTGATTGAAAGTTGACTTTACATTTCATGTAAATGAGAGTGTTTCCATGAACAGGCAGATGGACCTGACCTACAAAAACCGTGGGTGGAGTACCCTCTGGATGAAGTTCCACCTGTCTGCTGCTCAGAAGACATCTGCCAGAACTGCCTCTGCTCACTCACTATACCAGACTCCATTCATTAAACTGTTGATTTTTGATGCTGTCTCCAGTTCTGCTTTTTTGGGTTCAGAAAACTCTTAATTGTGACACTAAGGTCTGAATAGCTCTGCAATGAGTCAATCAGTCTGCCCAGATAAATGCTGAATCCACTCATGAATGATTGATTTATCTACCAATCCGTCCATTCAATGGTCCAATTAGGTATTTCTAAAATGTTGGCCATTTGAAGCCAGATTTAGAGGAGTAGCTCATTTTAAATTAACATTGGGATTAGACTGTTGTGATGTCATTATTCAGTTTTAACCATCAATATTTTGCTCCTTTTCTCATTAGGGTAAATACTGTATATTGATTTAGAGATAAACATTCGGCCGTGACCAAAGGTCCCCGGCTAAAAGATTTCGGTGGTGACTTAAGGTCTGAATAGATCTGCAATGAGTCAATCAGTCTGCCCATATAAAGTGTGCTGAATCCACTCATGATTGATTTATCAATCGGTCCATTTAGCTATTTCTAAAATGTTGGCCATTAATTTTGAAGCCAGATTTAGAGGAATATCTAATTTTAAATTAACATTAGGATTAGACTGTTGTGATGTCATTATTCAGTTTTAATGATCAATATTTTGCTCATTTTCTCATTGGTAAATAGCCTACTGGATATTCATTTAGAGATTTTGGTGATTGTGCTTTTATGGTTATTAGCGTAGTCACTCACTTCTACACTAGCTTCTACACTGCTGCCACTTTTCTTGAAATAGCTAAATCTTGCTTCACCCAAAATGTTTTTGACATATAAAGACTTTATCCACAATGCAAATTATTTTATAGAACTGCATCTTGACCATGGAGACATCAAATGGAATTCAGTGTTTTGCTAACTACAGTATAATGTGATAGTGGTGCTAGTGGTAAAAACTAACAGCTCACTGCCATAACTGTTCTGGCTAACATTACAAGTAGCCAACTAACTTGCTATGCAAACTATGCCTATAATAACTGACAGAATTTCATTTCCCCGTGTTTGAAAAGGGGATTGATGCTCTACTACTAATGACCGCCATTCATTTTACTCCCCCCCCCCCTCCTTTCCCCCCCAAAAAATCTGCTTCTGCTGGGGTGGGTCTAGTTTACGCTCGCAGGAGCGCACTCATATCGGACAATTGTTGTTAAACACGCAGGCCGACCGAGTAGTGTCTGGGAATCTTCAGGAATTCACTGCATGTTTAAAAATGGCTTTAGACACACTCTTACAGGTCTAGTTCTCCACCCATACTACTCAGAATGTGATCAATGGGCACACTCTTACAGGTCTAGTTGTCCACCCATACTACTCAGAGTGTGATCAATAGAAACAAAGTTTTGACAACCTGAGGAATACTCCAAACTGCAGCACATGCAGAATCCCGAGTGAGTGCGGGCCCAGGCACTTCTCCACCTTGGTCCTTGTCTTATAGCCATCACCATGATATATCAGCCAGCTCCAGATGTTCACCACAACCCAGGATCCCAGCAGAAATGCCAGCAGTAGATACAGGCTTATGTAGTACTCCTTCTGGTAGAACTCCACAGCTGTATATATATCCAGCACTATGTCCGCAAGAAAAAACAGGAAACCCCCAATAAGAAACAGGGTACTCCAGGGACAAGCCATTTCTGTCTAATCTACAGTACCTGCAACTGGCAGTGCTATGCTGTAGTGTAGTGTTCAGCTGTTTACACCTCTTCCTCTCTCGCTCTCAAACTGAGTGGAAACGCAATCAAACAGTTGTAGCATGTTTAAACATGACTCCTCCTTTCACACTAACCCTGGCTACAATGTGGCCAGCCAGGCAGTCAGTGGACACAGAGCCAAGGCTGATGAGATTAACCTGTTTTTCAACAGGTTTTGCTCAAATACCCCTGCATCAGTCTGCCTGCCAGACACCCCCCCCCAATAAAATTACCATACTAATAGAATTCAGTCAGAAAATTTACAGAAGCGTATTTTTTTTACTTGTTTCACACATTTTGTGCAGGTACCCGACCTGGTGCAGTACTCTGCTATACGTACCCTAGGGTATAGCAGGAATCCTGAAGTTAAATTAAATACCTTTTAAGACCTTTTTTAAGACCTTTTCAATCTATTTTAGGAGCTCATTGATTTTGAGATTGCAAAACAAACATCACATTTGCGATAGCTTCTATGGAAGAGACAACATAATTTAAAATTCTGGAAAATTCCTCAAGATAGATTTACATTTGCCTCTGAATCAAAGGGAGTTATGGATTTTGCAGCTTGTTCCAAGACTAGAAAAAAGAAAGATTTCTCAACTTAAATGATGACATTTCTTTTGCAGTTTGCTTGTGCAATTCCCCTGGATCTGCCTGGAAAGGAAAGGAGAGGGTGGGTGTTGAGCAGGGCCCGCCCATAATGCGAACCAAGCGGCTGCCTAGGGCCCCGGGGGTTGGGGGGGCCCCCCCAAAAAAAAAAAAAAAAAGTTTTTTTTTTTTTTTTTTAAATAAACATAGGCTATAATATTATAGGCTGTGTGTGGTAGTTAAAACATAGGTTGACGTTTATTTATGTTTGTAGTTTAAACAAAAACATAAATACTGTAGGCTACATACAACACAAAAGGCTGATATTTACCTTTTGTCGCCACCTGGTGAGTAAATATATATGTAACTAAAACCATTAAAATTGACAACCGGTCCTGCATGTATCTACCGGTCCTTGGCACAAAAAAGGTTGGGAACCCCTGGTTTAACTGACCTGGCAACCCCTATGGCTGCTGGCTTCTACACGCTTGCTTGACACTGATAGGGCTACAAACGAGCGTCATTGTCATGTTTGTTTGTTTTAAATATTCTTCTAAATATGGCTAAAAGTCCAAAAACGTCAAATTTAGAGAGAGAGTCCCCTCCTTACAGCACCCCCTACTTAAAAGTACTTCCAGCGCGGATGCCCCCAAACCCCCGCCCCTGGGAGGGGGCCCCTGATCTATATCCTGCTTAGGGCCCCCAGATGGCTAGGGCCGGCCCTGGTGTTGAGTCCTCTGGGGTGGGGTGGCTGGGGGATTATTTGGGAGAGAGAGGTCTGTTGTTTCACCTCCTATCCCAACTGCACTCACAGAGCAAACACAAGATAGATAGTATTGTTGAATCGCAATTATCTGTCTCACACGGCGGGGACACACACACACGCACGCACGCACGCATGCACACACACACACACACACGCACACACACACTTCACATACACACACACACGCACACACACTCATGCACGCACGCACACACACGCACACACGCACGCACGCACACACAGACACACACACACACACGCACACACGCACACACACACACACACACACACACACACACACTGCCAAAAGCCCCTGGACGGCATTAACTTAACATTTGTCCTCTCCTTGTTTTCTCATCTTTATCTGTATTCACACACTTTGTCGGCCTTTAAATCACTTTTTTGACAAATCCGTTTATTAAAATCGCTTTATAACTAATTGGATTTGGCCCGACTAGAGGCAGAGAAAGCCAAGAGTTCCTCAGAGGTGGAGTGAGTTTTGGGAGGCGAGAGAGAGAGAGAGAATCTCAAAATTATTCTATTTTCATTGTAAGTCATTTTTACTTACCTGTTTCGTTCGACAGCAATTTAAGCACTTTTTTCCTCTGTAGCCTACTTTTTAAGTCGATTTCACCTACTCTTATGTATACTATATTTTATTACAATGTTGCAATGATACACATGTGTTTACACACTTCCTTATTCGTATTTAAATTAACTTTACCTATATGTATATTATATTTGATTGCAATGTTACACAGTTGTTTACACACTTCTGTATTCTACTATATCTATGTATTTCATTATACACACATGTTCTGTTTATTTTTATTTTACATTTGTTTTGGCAATGTAAACACATGCATGCCAATAAAGCCCCTTTGGATTGAATTGAATTGAATTGAATTGAATTGAGAGAGAAATATTTTTGGGTGCAGGTTTTTGCGGCTTTTCTTCTTTGTCGGTGTGTTTCTTTCTTTCTTTGTCTGAGGGATGATGACAGCAACATGTATTGACAAGGAAAACATGTTTTTATTCTTTATTTTATTTCTTAATTTATTTTTTACAAATCTGTGTATTAAAATCACTTTGTCAATGGATTTTGTCCAACTAGAAGCATAAAGCCAAGAGTTCCTCACAGAGTTGGAGTGAGTTTTGGGAGGGGAGGGAGAGAGAGCGAGAGAGATCAGGGAGCGAGAGACGTTTTTGGGTGGAGCTTTTGGCTTTGAAGCTGGGGGGAACTTCTTATCTTATCCAGCCTCTCAAAGCAGGAATGCAGATCCAGGAACATCATCATTTACATTCTGGGCCTTCAGCTGACCTCTGATCCAGAGCGACTCACCAGCCAGCCGGGGAGTCTTCAGGCGTCTCTAGGCTGGACCAGCATGGCCTGTGGTGGAGAGAGATTGAGAGAGAGAGAGAGAGAGAGAGAGAGAAAGAGACCTGACCCAAACTGAGTCAGAACAGAAGATCCACTCCCTGAAAGTTAGACCGTCTCTCTCCTTTCCTCGCTCTAATCTGATTTCATCAAACAAATGCGTTCCTCAGTTTTCCTCATGTACTCTTATTTACTCGTATTGAGAGCTGCAACTAACAAGTACCTTCGTTAT
Source organism: Poromitra crassiceps (assembly GCF_964638095.1). Classification (NCBI taxonomy): domain Eukaryota; kingdom Metazoa; phylum Chordata; class Actinopteri; order Beryciformes; family Melamphaidae; genus Poromitra; species Poromitra crassiceps. Next base: position 13,876,482 of record NC_139640.1, on the reverse strand, counting down.
CGATTATTCTGTCAATTAACTTTTTGACTAATCGATTAGTCGTTTGGTCAATAATGTCACAGAATGCTTAAGAATGACAAACACTTTTTGCACAAAGTCCAAGATGTCATCCTCAAATGTTTTCTTTTGTCCTGACCAACAGTCCACAACCCAAAGATAATCTGTTTACTGTCAAAATATTCACATATAAGAACCAGATAATTTTTGTATTCTCTTCTTTAAAATGTGTCTTTTAATTAGAACGATTAATTGATGATAAAAAATAGACCTTGACCTCTCTGCTGTTGGTTGCATGTAATGTTGGTGATCTATACTGCAAAAAAGTCAATCTAGTCTTATATTCAGCCTTCAAATTGTATTAAGCACCTTGTGAAGTCCTTGGATTTTAAAGTGTGCTATATAAATTTAATAATTTATTATTATTGTTATTCTTAAACGTAGAGAAACATGTTGGCATGAGGAGAGATAAGTTCACAGCTTCACTTTACAGACTAAATTACTTTTTAAGTTGGAGACTTAACTTAACTTAACCTGAATTTCTTTACTCGTATTTTTGCTCACAGGAATGTTGTCGGGACACTGGCTCTGACCTTTGACCTCTCTGCTGTTGGTTGCATGTACTGTTGGTCATCTACACTGCAAAACATCTCATATCTCAATCTCACATTTCAGAGGCATATTGTGAAACTACAACGTTCCATTTTAAAGGTCTTAGCTGATGAAGAATGTGATACACAGGAGATTGAGCTATTGTTGTTGACAAAATGTACTATTGTCAGTCGCTCAAAGAGTCTGCTAAATGACGTCATGTAATGAATCTTCATTCTACTCAATTCTTCAAACAAGTTGATTTGCATTGGAAACAAGTGCAATTATCAAACCCCAACGTGAATCACTTTTATGACTTTTGAAACGTAAATGTGTTTTTTTTTCAACGCGATTTTCAAAAAACGCTTCAAAAGTCATAAAAGTGATTCACGTTTGTGAAGATGATCCTGCTGAACACAAATTACTGCTCCCATAAACTTTTGTTAATCACAGACCTTATTTTCTGCATTTAAGTGAAATCCCCATTCTCCCCTGAAGCTCCAAAATGTCCGGGACTTCCGCCTTCCAACCACAAAAATATGTCATCCCTGTGGTCTCTTTCATAAATCTGATCGTTTTGTTTTGCATCACCTGGAACTGCTTACGTTTTTTGCGAAGCCCAGTGTACAAGACAGGAGCATCGACATATAAGGAGAGGCATAGTCAAATAGACATTAAATTAGGGCAGAATTCAGGGCCCAATTCATTTGAAAGCGTTGAATTGGCTCCCCGTTGAAAGTAGAGCTCAACAGTTAAAACTCATCATGGTCTATAAAACATTGCAGTGTTACATTATACAAGTTTTTTCAGTTTGTTCGGGACACTCATAGCCTGAACACGAGAGCTAGTGTAGCGGACTTGAAACTACCCAATCTAAAAAGCAAGGTGAGGAGAAGTACGTTCCTCTATACGGGGCTGGGGGGCTGGGGGAGTGGGAGGAGTGGAATAAGATCCCTAACGCCCTAACGAAATTAAGTCTGCAAATTCTCTGAACGTTTTTAAGAACCTTCTGAAAATATTCCTGCTGAGTAAGCTAGAGTAATGTGCTGAGCCTTTCGTTTAAATATTGCTCGTATCTCTTGTTTCTTTTTATTCTTGATTGATCTGTATTGTTTATTTGATGTTATGTGTTACTGTATGTCCTGTTTTTTAAGACCAGGGACCATGTTGGAAATAAGTGTCTGCACTTTTACATGTTCATCCCTTGGATTTTGCTGTCTTTTATATCCATAATAAAATCAATCAATCAATCAATCAATCAATCAATCAATCAATCAATCAATCAATCAGAAGAGCTTTCTGCTTTTGAGATTCAAGCACTTCCCAATTGTCTATACAAAAACCCTATCCTTGCATTTATTCTCAGGATAACACTTTTGGCAATGTCATCACATGAGACAAACTGGTCTATTACTGTGCCTAAATAACATTGCATTTACACTCAATTGTTTGTCCATTGGAAATGATCTGAAATTCTTTAGTATTCTTCAGTTTACGTTGAGACCCAAACAGAGTGCAACAGAAGTTGTAATTGTAAACAACCAGCACAGTGTCAGTTCAGCTCTATGGGACGGCAAACAACATTAGACTGATCAGACTGAATCCATTGTAAATCTTCCAGTGTTTATAATCGATCATTGAGTTTTGACTGTGGGGCAGATGTTCAAAACTCTTTAGACAAGTTAAATGAACCCTGATGCGTGTGAACTAAGAGAAACACTTGACATAATATTGATTTTCACACTCAGGTGTAAACTCTGACAAATGTATTCTTTAAGAAACCTAAAAAATTTGACATACACAGGGAATCGCACCCCTAACCTGTCAGTCCAAAACCTCCATGATGTGATTATGATCATTTGCAAATGCCGTCTTCACTTGCCCCTCCTTGAAACTGTTTTGTAATGCAGAGGCCACATTAGCATGACAACAGGCTCCTTTGGCATGGAGACGGCTGGGGGCTGATAAGGGCTTAATTTAATTGGCTGGAGGGGGTGTGGGTGTGGTAGCCTAGGTAAACCCAGCCCCCACGTGACCTGCTCTCTCAGTTCCCAGTCTGAGAACAGGTCTGAGAGCAGGTCACGTGGGGGATGGGTTTACCCAGGCTATGGGTGTGGGGGGGCTCCATTGTTTTTCTGCATCCCACTTCACTGTGGTGGGGGTGGGGAGAAGGGGGGTGGGGAGAAGTGGGGCTTCACGTCATAAACAATAGAAAGTCACAGTTTCAGAGGAAAATAGTTTGGATAGTTTTCCTGAAAGATATCGGACAAGCTTTGGGCGAGGCCGTGTGTGATTTCTCTCTCTCTCTCTCTCTCTCTCTCTCTCGCTCTTCCTCTCTCTGCCTCTCTCTCGGCCTCTCCTATTTTCTCTCTCAGTCCTTCCCTTCATCTATTTTTCTCTCAAACTTTAATCCAGTTCAATTGAAACGACTTGCTGGCAGCATCGTACAAAGCAACATTAACATTGACAAAAAGACATTGGAGCAAACGTTAAAAGTGAAAAACATTTTTCAATATAGTAAACACAAAAAGAAATCAGCACAGTAGATACATTCAGCATGACAAAATAGATTCCTCTGCTTCTCTCTCTCAGAATTACAATCACTTTCATTGCCACAATGTGCAGGATTACATACGAATATATGATTGGAGTTTAGTTGAAAGCCCAAGTTGTTTCATGCATCACGGAAGGCTACCATATTAGTAACAACCAGTGTTGGGCAAGTTACTGAAAATTGATAATTAGTTAGTTACGTTACTGCTCTCAAAAAGTAATTTAATTACTTTAAAGATACATGTAGTTCAAGGTAATTAGTTACTAGGCAAAGTATCTTCTGTGTTACTTTTATTGTCTTATTAAATCACACATTATTTTAGTGTTGCTGTAGCACAGTGATAAAATATGACATACTGACATACTGACATATTTTATCTATCATTGTACCTCCATGGGATACTTGGACACTTTGCTTGTGGCTTATAGAGCCCAACAGGCACGTGTTGAGCCCCCCTCCCCCCCTCTGTTGTTACTTTTAGTTTTGTGCCAAACCGAATGTTTTATGGTCACTCATGATTCAGTGGTTCACGGGTTGGCTTGGTTCCAGCCTTAAAACTCATTATATAAGGATTTTTAGAAATGTCTATGGAGAAAATGAACGGGGAACTTCTGGGGCAATAACGTCACAAAAAAGTCACGTTCCTGTTGAGCTCTATAGAGAGGCAAAGTGAACGTCACTTCCTGCTTCAGCACTGTACCACAGAGTTCCATCCGCCATTTATTTTCCCATAGACATTTAATAAAATGCTTATGAACATAATGGTTTAAACTTTTACTTCGTCAAACCAAACTGTTCAGCTATATTTAGAATTGGGAGAGAGCATAGAACATTTCACTCGGACCAAAACAACAAAAAAATATTTTCTATAAATCCACATTTTTTTAACGTTGTGGTCAGAGTGAAATGTTCTGTGGTCTCTCCTTTTTCTAAATATATCTGAACCTGTTGGTTTGTACAAGTACAACAATTTTTACAAGCATTTTACAAAATGTCTATGGGAAAATATATGGCGGACGAAAATCTCTGGTAGAGTGCTGAAGCAGGAAGTGACGTTCAATTTGCCTCTCTGTAACCTAGTCAAGGTCATTAGCCTCTGGGGCTCATAGCTGCAGCTGCAGCCATGTGGAGCAGTTTTGCCAGGCAGGGAGACGTCTTCTCTTCCTGGACTATAGGTCTAAGCCCTTGTTCACACTGGACGCCGAACATAAGCAGAAGTGAAGCTTGAAGCAGGCACAAGCTGAACGTACGCCTAACTGTTCACACAAGACACCTTGGCCTCTATCTTCCCAAAAGCGCTAAATTAGCGTTTGCGCTCGTTTAACGCAATGCAAATTGGGGGCGGACACAAGCGCATGCCTGTGCCTTGTTGGACAATGCCTTGTTGGACAATGGACATAGGCTACCGGTATTTACCTTCATAACCCAAAGGGTCGTTGGCACCACAGACGATCTGTCAATAAGCTCCCTCTGTCCTCTCTATTACGCATGGAGAGAATTACAGCATATTGCATGCCTCGCCCAAACAGGTATTGCAAGATGGGAATCTGATTGGTTTTGATTGACGTAATGCCCAGCCTTGCCTGCAGGCACACTCGTGAATAATTCTGGTAGTTAAGACCGCCCAAATCCCTTTTGCGCAGGCATTTTGGGGCGCAGATGATTTTGGCACGGCTCTAATTTGCGCTTTCGACACGTGCGGTGAACATTTCCACATCCCGGCCGAGAATTGCATCCCCAACACCTACCAGACAATTATATCACTTTTAAACAGTTACATTTCTGTATAAATCATTACAAGTATGCTCCCGTATGCCCCTACAAGGGCGGCTTTAGCTCAGGAGGTAGAGCGGGTCGGCCAATGACGCAAGGATTGGCGGTTCGATCCCCGCTCCCTCCCAGCTGCTGTTGTTGTGTCCTTGGGCAAGACACTTAACCCTCCTTGCTCCCGATGGTGTGTAGGCACCCTGCGTGGCAGCCTGCCGCCATCGGTGTATGAATGGGTGAATGTAGACTATCTACTGATTGTAAAGCGCTTTGGATAAAAGCGCTATATAAATGCAGGCCATTTACAAGTATGCTCCCGTGAGGTGGGGATGCTTTTTTTTATGCTGGGCGGGGGAGCAAAACTCGGCAGAACACCTGGCGGACGGCGCAAGGCGGAGTGCTATCTTTCGTGCCTTAAGGCACGCGCAAACAGGTGCGCAAACGCTATTAGGGGATAGCGCCTGTCGGAAGATAGAGCCCCTTCTCTTTTCCTCTCAGCGCCTACTCTCGCGCCCACAACTCCCTTTGACTTAATGCCTCACGGCTTTAGCGTCACGCTTGGGAAATCGGCGTCAGTCCTGAGTGATCGATCGCTTCAACGTGACGGGGGCGTGGCTTCAGCAAGGCGTCAGCGTGGCACATGCGCGGGTGGTGTGAACGGCTTCGCTTGTTAACAAGGACGCCTAAATGAAACTTGTGGGTTCAGCGTAGGTAGAGCTTCGGTTGAACGTTGCTTTGCCGTCCTGTGTGAACAGGGCTAAGGATCATAAACCGGATAATCCTCTGAAGTTGTCTGTTATTTTCATGTCCTAAAGTAACTAGTAACTAGACCAATTTGGAAAAGTAATCAAATTACTAGTTAGCCTACTGCAAAAGTAATTAAGTTGCTGCTACGCGCTGCTCTGCGCTCGGAGTGAGAACGGGTTGCAACATAGTTGTAGAAAGCAGCATCCCTCTCTCCTCTCATCATATTCTGATCAAACCAGGTTTCTTGTGGGCCTTGTGTGTATTTCAGGTTACGTGTATGTTCTGCCTCTGCCTGTCTTAGTTTCACTGACTGTCACTGATTCATGGCTACATATGAAATGCATTGAATTTAGGTATCAATAAAGTGCCTTCATAGCAGAATTGCCAAACCCTTGTTGTGTAGTAAAGCTGTTTGCTGTATGAAATGCTTTCAGCGGTCTCGCCCATACATTGTGCCCACTTCCTGCTGCTGCCTGCAAACGCTTCTGCTCTTCTATTCATGCTTCCTGTTCTTATGTTCCATCAGCCAGTTTCATATCTGTCAAATGACTATTTGAAAAAGTGTTGCATCATATAGTATAGTGTCATGCTGAGCTGACACACTTTCTACATGCTCAAGTCAGCCTGTCTGTTTTGGCCTCGACAATCTGAATGAGATGTAGTGAGCTATTGATCAATCAATGTTCCTCTAGACTGGAAATATGGCCTTTACATTTTGTGTGGAGATGAGTTACATCATAACATGTTGTCCACATATTACAGTCAATTCTATGAAAACTGTCCCTCGTATTATGAGACAAACAATATGAACCAGTTGTTTTTGTCTTTCCCACGGTTCACACAGACAGGCATGTTGCCTCTCCTTCTTTTGTCTTTATTCTCTCTCTTTTTCTTTTTTGTCGATGACTCTGTCAATGTTTTTTCGGCACCTACACCACCTACAGCACCTTCAGACCAGCATACCATGCTGGTCATGCTGGTGAGATGGCTTCTGACTATGGAATTAAATAAGGGCCAAATATATTTTGTGCTTGAGAAACATTGTTTGTAAACTTTGAACTTGAACTTTGAACTTGTATGTCTGTAAATAAAACTTGTACCTGTAGAAATATCTTGTCCATCTGAGAGAAAGTTTTGTGCATCTGCAACCCATTTTTGTATCGGCAACCCATTTTTGTATCTGTAGACATATCTTGTGCATCTGGGAATAAGTTTTGTACACACGGATAGAATTTGTGCGTTTTTACAAGTACAAAAATTTCCTACGTTCGTGTGCGACCTTGAATGCAGCACTTGCAAATTTCCTACGTTCGTGTGCGACCCTGAAAGCACCACGGACAAACTCATATTGCGAGCATGGATGTTTGTTTACAAGTACAGATTTTCTTTACGAGTACGAATTCTGCCACCCACCAGGTGTCAACTTGGGGCCATAAATCTGAGCGGACTGGCCAATCAGGTTAGACCCAGTCCCCTCCCACTGAATATCGGATCGTATCGAATAAAACAATTGACAATTGACCAGAAACTTCTTCCGCCTTAAACAAACAGACAAACAGAGCAGTGTAGTTTGGTAGTTTGGAAAGAATACGAGCTTCAGGTAAGTGGCCACTTTAAGTAAATCGACATGAAATAGAAGTTTTGTTGGTTTTATGAGACATTTAACTGCACGACCAGGGAGCCATTTCATAGCATGTTATGATAGACATGATCTCCATGTTATTACACAGGCTCTCCCAGTGAGCTAACTGACGCTAGCTAGGTTAGCTAATGTTAGCTAGCTGCTTCATTCAATTTCCCCAAATAAACTAAATCGCTATTTAACCCGCTAGCGTAAGGGGTAATTTGACTAATGTTACAGCTCACGTAAGCTATAAAGACCGTGTCCAGTCTTAGTACAGTTAATTTAGTAGCTGGCTAACGTATCCGGGCTAGCTAGCGTTAGCTTTCAATGCTGCCAATGTTCCAGCACAGGCCGAAGCCACGAGCCGGGGCTATCAAAAGTATGTCAATGAATCATTACATTTTATTATTTAACGCTATATAGCGTTACTGTAGGTCTGCTGTTGTACTGGGTCAGGCGATTGGCTGGTATTAGTAGCGTTATGAGTGAGGTACTTCACACAGCCTCACAAACTAGACGAACTAACGTTAAATCTGCAAGTACAAAGGGCACGTTTGTATAATAGTAATACTAATAATAGAATAACAGTCATTATATTGAACGTGACATGACGGCCTATGTGACGTTATTGTAAGACCCTGGAGCGTTAACTATCGGATAGCTATGAACGTTACTAGCTACTTCAAACAATCAATCAAATGTATATGAATATGGCGTTACTGTAGGGCTACTGTTGTACTGGGTCAGGCGATTGGCTGGTATTAGTAGCGTTATGAGTGATGATTCATCGCTTTAACGTGTTTAGTGTAAAGGTCCTTACACATCGGGAGCAATGCGAATATACGGCACGAAATTGCGATGCGAGTTTTGACCCACCTGTCAATCACAGCCACAGATGTGTACACGTCGGTAGCGAATTTCTGAAAAATCGACCGTGGTTCGAAAAAATAAACACCGCAATAACGCTCAGCGAAACTTCGCCGTTGGTATGCACGGTTGCATTGACTGATATAGGTTCGGAAAATATTATTGACGTGCGAATTAATCGCACGAAAAATACGTGCTCGGTGTGTAAGGACCTCCTTTTGGGGGATCTCCTAGCCCATGCAGGCGCCCTCCTCTGCCTCAAGAGCAGCGCCACTGGCCAATGGAGTCAAGCGCCAAAGCATTTGCCATGCACGCCGATTGCTAAATAAAGTTTGTCTAATCCTACCAACTGGCCTCTCCTGATTGAAGTGAGGTCTCCAGACCATAGTTCAAGCAGAAGGCCACTCACGCGTAATCCGATCTCAACGTGGTCAAAAAATCCTAGTATGACGTCTGCTATGACGTCAAACATGACGTCAGTTAATCCTCATATATATAGCAAGGGTTCTACGTCACCTCTCTCTCTCTGGCCGATCATAGCAGCAGCAGCCCACGGCAGTCCATCTCCCTTGAAGCCGGCCCCGAATGACATTATTGCTGAGAATGTCTATGCTTAGTGAGCGTTTTGAGGTATAAAGCTGTCTTGAGTTGCAGTTGTGTTTCCTTGGTATCATCCTTTCAATATCTGTCTGTCAGTTTCATTGCATCTTTGTCAGTCAGGTTGTTTACGTAGCGTTACCGAGGTTAGCCGTATGATATGTGAATAGGTGGCAACTTCCATGACATGTATTTTTAATGTACCTGACTAGCTAGCTGATTAACTGGACAGTGATTGTTTATCTGTCCAGAGATGTGTAACGTTATGGCTGGACTTGGAATGGAGGCTAGCTGTCTGGAGTAGTAATACATACTACTGGACAAAATGAATACATCTGTAAGCAAGTTTATAGAAGTTGACTGCAGCAAGCTGTATTGATTGAGCATCTAAACATCAGTCAGAGGCAACAAAGGTGTCACACCCAAACCATGTACCAGGACATCAGCCTGTGTTGCATTGCTGTAATCAGAATTATTATGTGCTTGGAAACCATTGTACATGCTATGTACACAATACTATTTCCCTTTTTCTTTTTCTATGTCTTGCAATTGAACATGACTGTTTTAAACAACCTGCCCAGTGTTGCCAAAGCTAAACTGGTGTCTGGTATCAGATATTGATTTACAAGCTCTAAATACATTCAAAATGTCAACATTTATCAGCAAGTAGTTGGTATGATCTCCGGGCAATCGTTGATTTAAATGTCTTGCTCTTATAAATTAGCTGCTGTGACTGACCTTTTCTCTAATAACCTGGGACTTTTTCATCCATTTGCTCTCCGTCTTTCCCTCTTCCTCTCTCTCTTTCTCTCTTTGCCTACCAGCCCAGGTTATCCTGTTGAATTTGATCGACGATTCGATTCTACCCTCAATCTTGTGCTCTTCCCAGCAATGGTAATTGAGAATTTAATACTCTGTCATTATACACCGATAAAGCATGAATTCATGGGCCAGAGTTCACCACCAAGGGGCTGAGGGGGAAGTCCACAACAACTAATGAAACCCAGCAATTCTCATTAATCCTGGTGTGACCATGGCTACCTGTACCATCAACCCTGTCAAATGTCAATCCTTCCTTTCCAAACAAAATCTGTTTTCATGATGGGAGGACCTTTGTTTAATCTGCCATGAGCTTCTAGATTTATTTAGGGTTTGATTAGCCTCAATGCCTGATATACTGTATTAGCAGTAATATGTCTCCCAAAGGATGCATTCCAGAAAGCAGGTTAAATGACTACACAGATTTTTGCAGTGTTGGGCAAGCAACTTTGAAAATGTAGTAAGCTAAGCTACCAGCTACTCTACATTAAAATATAGCTTCACTACTTTGAAGCTATCCCCAGTAAAATGTAGTCGGAATGAGATGTTTGGAGCGGGGGAGTCTGGTGCAGCGCACAGGTCCTAGACCTGGTGAGACGAGGGAGGAGCCCGGCCGGGTGGCAACCCACAGAGCCCGGTCCCTCTACGTACCAGAGCCCTTCCCCCCCCCGGTCCCGGCAGAGTAGTTCCGGAGCAGCGGATTGAGTGGCCCTGACCGCGTGACCACCTTCGACCCTTCCTAGAGGGCTGACTGTGGGTAGCTACTGGGACGTAAGTTGGGGCTTGGCCAGCCCCGGCTGGGTCACCTGGGCGAGGGTGTATGATGTTGCGAGACCCGAAACATCCAATGACCCCAGGGTACATCACTGAGGATACGTCCCAGTTGCATCCATGCGATGTTTTTTCATTATATAGCACGCTCAGCTACAGGCTCCATGCCAAAATAAAAGTAGCTTGCTACTTTACATTGTGTGTGTGTGTGTGTGTGTGTGTGTGTGTGTGTGTGTGAGGGAAAACACTTTGAATTGAACCTATTTCTAGATTTATTAGTGTTGGGTAAGCTACTTTGACAATATGGTGAGCTAAGCTACCAGCTACTCTACATTAAAAATAGCTTCACTACATTTAAGCTATCCCCAGAGAAATGTAGCACGCTAGCAACAAATAGCTTCACTATTTGTTGCTAGCTACTGCCCAACACTGGAATTTTCCCAACCCATAGTTTAGACTAGAGAAATCTGGGATTTTAGATTCCAAGAAGTTCGATTAGATGAACTCCAGGTCAGTTACCATGGTAAGTTACACTCTGAAGCTACCCCGCTCGGTAGCAGCCTCACTTGAACTAACCTCAAGTATTTGGTCGGAAAACCTGTCAGCCTGCAGCTTTTTACTTGGGAGACAGGTCATATTATTCACAGTCACATGATCCAGTGACTGACTGAATATGGTTGAGAATTAAATTTGCAATATCAAATAATGGTTTGCTTTTTACTTCACTAGGACAACGGAGAAATTGTGTGTGCGCCTCCCTCGACCATCGACCCCCCAGGCACTTCTGCTGAATCTCAGGTGGGTTATCAGAAAATGCTTATTTCTATCAACAGAATCTGTATCAGCTGTGCAGCACTACCAACTTCTTGCTGTACAGGAAAGTGCATTGCGTTGTTTCTCTGTTGCAGCCCCATTATGCAACTTTTTATTTACGTTAATATAATGCCTTTTAAATCATTTTGATGGAACACACGCTGACTTCTAATAGATAGACTGGGATTTCTATCATTCCCACTCTGCACCCTGAATGCCTGTTCCCCACAGCATGTAAACTTTAGGGCTTTTCTACTGACACCTTTGGCCACAACAAGTCATGCGGTTCCGCGCTGATTTCGGTTTCCATTATATCTTTGTATGTGCCAAGTCGTTGGCCACGATCGAGATGGACCTACTCCACAGTGCGGCCAAATTGAGCTGGACCCGCCTCTAAGCAAGCTGCACACCCGACTGCCCAACCGCAGTGTTCATGAGTGTTCTCTCATCTGTTTCGGTTTGTACTTTCGGATATCTGCTTTATTTCATTCCCTCATCTCTCAGAGCCGTGTCATGTTACTGCTGAGCTGATGAAAGCATTTCTTAACCCCTTTGTACTAAAAATATTATATTTGCACTACCAAACTAACGGAGGGCATTTATTAGAAAGGGCTTTAAAGGAAATGCAATGTTTATCCACCATTCCACCCGTGACTTATGATACTTTCGATTAGGCTTTGGTCGGTACTAAGGTATTACGGTATACCATGTATTTAAAAATACTGACAGTATGATTTTCAATACATCAAAACCATATTCTATTTTGTTCAGGCAAAATAGTTGCAACTGTCCTTGCCTGTGCTCAGCTTAGCCTAAATTATTTTCAATCATTTTTTATTTTTTTTCGCCATTTGTAGGCTACCTTACTAATAGGCAAGCATATATGTGTTACAAGCAACACTATATTGTGTGAGACCCAGGCTTGCCCATAACAGTGTCCATTCCATTAGACATTCGTTCAATTGTCAGTCTCCATTGAGGACATTTAAATACTTTTCTGAAAAATAGAAGTTGCAACTTTTTCACTCATGGACCTGAATTTATATACCGTATATAACAGAATAATTATTTGGAGGTAGAAAAGAAACACTTTGCACAATTGGCTGGTTACTCCAAGGTTACTTAAGTTACTTACTACAAGGCTGATACCTGAATGAGAAGAGTAGCATGTAGGTGAGGGTGCAGTTTCCCCAAATAGTGGGGCTTTAATGTTGATGTCCCACCACAAGCTGTGACTTTGGGTTGTGACTTGTGATTTAACTTGTGTTTTAACGTCTCATTTCCACTTGTGCAATTGTAAATCAATTTGATTCACACATGTTTTGCTTGTTTGGTGTAGGCTAGGTTGCTGTAGTGTTTGTGTTTTTATAGCACCTGATAGCATCCTGGACTGTTTATATGTATTCAACGTATTTTCCAATAAGGCCTGATGCTTTTATATAAAGCATATTTCATGATCTCTTTGACAGGTGATGGTGGGAAGTCTTGTTTTGAACAGACTGCGCTCTAGATTAGAGCAGGCCTGTCAGCGACAGCCCTTGGCCCTATGTCGAGTTTATCTGCCGGAGTGAAATGACTCTAATAAACTCACTCTCTGCCCGCTTAGACTTCCCACAGGAGGTAAGTTCACTGCTCTTTCTTCCATGTGCCTTGATATCTCAGCAACCTCGCTGACATGGACACAAAGTGGCATTGTCAGACAATCGAATGCACATTCCCAAGCAAGAGTATGTTGAATTAAAAGGCAGAAGTCACAATACTTATTCTAACCATTTGAAAGCGGTGCTATTCCTTAACTGCCCTTGTATGTAAATGGAACTCGTTCTTCTTTATTCATTTCATGGATTATGTCTGGGGCATATTTTCACCTTTATCGAATAATAACAATTAAATGTATTTTGTATAGCTGCTTTTCAATGACTCAAAGACGCTGACAATCTCGAGTCCACAGTAAACAGAAAAAAACAAACATACAAATAACACAACTAATCGGGTGGAGGGGAGTTGAGGGGGCGTGACATGGGCGGAAGATGTGGTTAAGGGTAGGGTAGGTTGTACGCTTGGGAGAACAGGTAGGTCTTGAGTCGGCATTTGAAAGTGGAGAGTGAGGGTGAGTCTCTGACAGGCTTGTGAAGAGAGTTCCAAAGTCGTGGTGCTGCTCTCGAGAATGCTCGATCTCCAAAGCTGTGGAATTTGTATGGAGGAACAGTGAGCGAAACAGTGGATGAGGATCGGAGGGTTTGGGTGGGGCGATGGGAGAGGAGGAGGTTAGTCAGATAAGGGGGGCGCCAGGCTGTGGTGGGCTTTGAAGGTGATGCGTTGTTTGATGAGGAGCTATGGAGAGAGTGGAGAACTGTAGGTGTCTTTTTTTGGCCTTTATTACGTAGGAAAGTTGTAGACAGGAGAGAGGGGGGATGACAGGCGGCAGAGGGCCATAACTTCATCCACTCTACAACTGCAGAAGATTGTTTCTTTTTTTGGTGTAACATTGTACTGACAGTAGTCAGTGTCAGAGGGTGTTATATTAATCACTATTATCATTTTAAACTTTGCAGCCCTAAGCCGAAATAGATAAAATAACAATCCTGTTGTTTGAAATATGAATACAATTGTTTTATGCTCTAAAATTATCTTACTCTGCTTTGACAATTGAGGCCTGTGAATGAATGAATGAATGACTATGTTGACTTTTAGTGACAAATATAAACTTTATTTAAGGTACTTGAAGGCCTTTCCCAGCTGGTCACCCTCATCGACAATGAAATCAATGGGAGAAGAACAGCACACCAAAGCTGGTTGTTTCCAAAGAATACCTCCGGGACCTGATCCAGATAGACCTGCCTGTCCACTGTCCAAACCTGCTTGGGAAACTTGTGCAGTTCTGGGTGGGCTGGAATGTGCTTCCCAGTGCCGACTCCACAGGATGGCTTCTCATACCCCAAGTCTTCAACCTGCTTCAACCTGCTTAAACTCCCAGAACGTTACAAAGACTACGAAAGATTTGAAGAGGAAATCCTTGCCGCTATCGCCAGTGTTGATGTTGACCCGGGTTATGGACTGTCGTAAGGAGATGCATATATGTTCTTGTTTAATTGTTAATGAGTTTATTTCTGCAATAACTGCATTTATGGTTCCGTTTTAACGTTTGGTGAGGCATGCTTGATCAGAGATACTCAAGTCATTTTTTGCAAGTCTAAGTCAAGTCTCAAGTCTTTGAGCTCAAGTCCAAGTCAAGTCTCAAGTCTTTGAGGGGCAAGTCCAAGTCAAGTCTCTCAAAAAAAAACATTCAAAAAATATTTTCTTTAAATCTGAATTTTTTGGACGTTTTAGTCCGAGTGAAATGTTATGTAATCTCTCCTGTTGTCATTGTCCATTTCTGTTCTTATTTGTAGGATTTGAATCATGGGTGGTATTTTACACCAGTGGTATGGGGGTCCGGGGACCCCCTGGCACTTGCCTGGGGTTCCGCGAAAAGTTTTCAAGAAAATAAAAATGAAAGCTTTTTTTTGCAAAATCTTCATAGTTCAATGAAAATATTTTATCCTTTGAATCTAAAATGGTTCATGGATTACATTCTAATCTAACAAACCTATCAATTTAAAAGTAAAGCACGTTACCGTGGAAACAATAAAGCTTAGCCCAAAATCACAAATCAGAATGAGGGGGTCCCCGGTATATGTTCCATCTTGTAAGTGGTCTTTGGCTGAAAAACATTTTGACCACTAGATGGTAGTATGTACCTAGTCTTCTATGAGGTAATGCTGATCTCAGGTGTCAAGCTCACAGGTGAATGGGAATTTTAACATAGGTCTTAGCCTAAGTGTAGAGAATAATTGTCAAGCCACTCTGTTAAACAGCAAATCATGTGGATCACTTCACGATCATGTTAATTGCATCAAGGAAATCTATTTCTGTCTGCAACATCATTCTACAATAAATGAAAACCTCAAAGATACATCATTGTTTGGACATTCACTCACTAACTGGGTACACTGGCTACACACTGGGTCAATAACATTCATTTTCACATTATGCAAGTGAGCACCAATATGAACATTTTGGCCAATACCGATAACCAACATTAACATTGCCGTTATGGCTGATAACAGATATTTACCTATGTCGATATGATCTGTATAAAAGCAAGTTTTGATGATAATCATATTTTGTACATACTGAAACACATGTAAACACTGAATTTGAAAAACAAGAAGAATCCCTACAGACGGTAGGAAAAAAGCAATAGTCAAATAAATAGTGCAGTGTTCATAAGAGCGACATACCAGAGGTGACTGATATCTGACATCACTACAGTAGGGACTTAGCAACAGCTTGATAATGACTTTTTTTTTTCAAGATTTATTTTATTTTTCGTACAGTTGCTCATTCGTTGACAATATTACAGATCCATAAGCATCTCTGGTTATGAAGCAATTTGAAAAGCTAGTTAAAGCAGAGCTCCTAGCAAAAACTGAGCACATGCTCGACCCCTTTCAGTTTGCGTATAGAGCACAGAGAGGTGTACAAGACGCCACAGCTACCCTACTCAACCTTGTCTGTAAGCACTTAGAAGGCAGTGGGAACCACGCCAGGCTGCTTTTTGTGGATTTTTCTTCAGCGTTCAACACGATCCAGCCTCACATTTTAGTTGAGAAACTTGTACGCCTTTTTTGCTTAGACGCAGGTCTTGTTGGATGGATCTTGGACTTCCTTACAAATAGATCACAACAAGTAAGAGTAAACGGAACTCTGTCCAGCTTCTTAACATCCTCGACCGGCTCACCACAAGGGTGTGTTTTGTCTGCCTTCTTGTATATTCTGTATACAAATGACTGTTTTAGCCGTCATGCCGACAGATTCATCATCAAGTACGCTGATGATTCTATTATTGTCAGCCTGCTTGATGGGGATGAGGTCGGTCATGGCCAGGTTTTAAATGATTTTCTGTCCTGGTGTGAAGAAGCCTTCCTCCAACTTAACGTCTCAAAGACTAAAGAGATCTGTGTTGATTTTAGACGATCCTCCCCAGTTCCCCAGAACAGTGTTGTCCATGGGCAACCAGTAGACTTGGTGACCAATTATAAATATCTTGGCACTATTTTTGACAGCAAGTTGAAGTTCGATCTAAACTGTGAAATGCTGTGCAAAAAAGGTCAACAACGTCTCTTTTGCCTAAGGAAGCTTGCTAGATTCCAGGTTGACAGGACTCTGATGAAACTATTTTATTGTGCCTATATCGAGTCTGTAATCTCTTTCTCTATTATCTGTTGGTATGGAAACCTTGGTATTCAAGGGAGGAACTCTCTCGGGAGGATCGTGAGAGCGGCATCAAAAATAGCCGGAGTAAATTTTAGTAGCCTGGACCACATTTTTAACAAACAGGTGCTTAAAAAGGCCATGTCCATTCGCATGGACGATACTCATCCTCTCTGTCCAGAGTATGTGCTGCTCCCTTCGGGCCTTCGGCTAAAGGTTCCGAGGGCTACGAGAAACAGATATAAACTGTCTTTCGTTCCTGTTTCCATCACAGCTTTAAATGCTGCTGAGAGGAGGAGATAGTGCACTCTCTCTCTCTCTCTCTCTCTCTGTCTCGCTCTCTTTTCTCTGTCTCTCGTGCAGCTTAAACGCTGCTGGGCGGAGGAGATGATGCACTCTCTCTCCTTGTCTCTCTTCTTAGGTAGGTATTGCTGCTATAAATATTCTTTATATATTTTATATTCGAGATATATCTTTATTTATTTTTTACCTACCTATTTATGTGAGCTCAAATAGTCCTGGACTCTTATTACTTTTAAGTTCATGCACGTGTCTTTTACTACTTTTTAAGTACATTGTACGTGTCTTTACTACTTTTAAGTACATCGTACAGATCCTTTGAGGTGTGTTTTTATTTTGTTTTTATTTTATTTTATCCTGTGTTTACTTGATCCTTTTTCTGCTGGAAAACTGCTGCCATGCTCCATGTTTGTTTTAATTTGTTCATGTTTTGTTTTTTCATGTATTCGCTATGCTTTTTATGTCTGCTGCACACAAATTGCCCTTCGGGGACAAATAATAAACTTGAATCGAATTGAATTGAATTGAATCTCTGCTTGAGCACACGCACATTGCGTAAAATAAAACAAGACAAAATAAACAAATAAATCCCAACCGCATCCCTCCCCCCACCCATCTCCCTTGTATGTTGATAATGACATTATGTGAGACATTCAGTCGACAGATATTTATACAGTACATCAGATTCCTCAACAGTGCCTGGAAGGTGTTAACACATGCCGTGACAAACATCTCACTTGCAGAGCTCCATCTAGGTCTCCTGAGCAATATTCTCATGGCATTATATGCCACTTCAAGTCTGTGCATGCTTGACCTCCGACTCCTATAATCTGACCACAGGTGAGCAGTGTAGAGTTGTGTGCAGTATGCTCTAAACAGAGACACCTTCACTCCATCTGTACACATGTTAAACTTCATCTGACAATTGCTCTGAAATAAAATGACCTAGATATTTAACATTATCACAAACAGTAAGGTTATTATCAGACAATTTAAAAACAGGAAATGTCAAGCATTTGTCCTCTTTGGTCCTGCAAATTAAGACAACACTTACTGGCATTGTATTTGATATCATGTACCAAACCATATTCAGTACTTGTGAGGAGCTGCTGTAGACCAGCACTACTTGGGCTCAGAACAACAAGATCATCTGTGTACATTAAATGGTTCACTAGGGTATTACCAATAAGGCACCCAGTGTTACAACCATTCAGTTGCTTGGACAAATCATCAACATACAGATTAAAAAGAACTGGGAAGGGATAAGATTCCACCTTGAAGGACCCCATTACTAACCCCAAAAAGGGTTGATATGTTGCTCCATTTAACTTGCATAGTCTGATGGGCATACCAAAAGGCCAGAATCCTAACAATATAGCTGGGCAAACCTCTTTGACATAGCATGAGTTTTTTTTATGGTTGACGGTCAAAGGCTTTAGAAGCATCAATAAAACATAAAAGAAATTAGAGGTTTTGCCATCTGTATTTGTTTACAATTTCCTTTAAGGCATACAGAGGTCAGTGTGCCATTTGCTTTAAAACCAAACTGCTTGTCTGTGGAGTAGATTAACTCCTTAACTCTGTCCAGCAGAATTCTCTCCAGGACTTTTGACAGTATATATTATATTAAGTTGATATCTGAAGCAACTTGTTGTTAATGTTTTATTTGTTTATTTAATGTTGACTTTCAACTGAAAATATTATTTTACTCATCAGCAATGGTGCATTTTGTATAGTCTAGAGCCATCTTGTCTCAGTTGTTGAGATCAAATAATCATTATCCCCTAGGCATCCAGGAAGTTAGTGAAACTATACAGTAAGCATTCCTGCATAACCCAAGAGTCTGTTGGGTTGGCCTGCATTCATGGGAACCAGTCTGTGAGCGGCCACACTCCAGTCAACTTTCTGGAGCTGTCGCTTTCTTTTTCTGAAAGACATCTGGAAAACACTTATGGCTAAACAATAACAAATTGGCAAACACATATTTTTAAACATCCTTATCATCTCATGAGTGCAAATGATCACCAAAGATGAAACTACAACATTTAAAAGGCTTTACTTGGTAAACAATGTTTAATAGTTTTTATCCACAATTACAATCACAAGGACAAACAATGTCCCCCCCACCCCAAAAAACATTTTTCAATAGTAAATTGCTATGTATACAGATGTAGTGTTCATAGTGTAAATGTTTTGATTATATTTTAGGAATAAATGTATATATTACTTTACACTTCATAGAACTTGTCTTGATCCCGCAATACATTGCACTGCCGGGATTGCCCACCAAATTACTGTTCTCAATCTTCCCTTGTTTATTAAAGCAGCATGATCACAAATATCAAATGTTTGATGCACCCAATACATACTGTTGTACTATACTTTAAGATTCTACTATTCTACTACTATTCACTGTTTGTCAAGCATGCAGCGTGCTGCACTCAAGCAGCCAGGCATGAAGTGGGTAAGGTGTGAGCAAGGTGTGAGCGGGACAGGGCAGCACCGGGCAAAACAGAGCAAGGCGTGGACAAAACACAGTGTTTCTGGTGTGAGTTTCAATGACTAGAAGTTAGCCCAATAGAATGTAGTGCATATACTTGGTAATAGCTTTCACTCTCTCCTGTTATCTCCCCATCTACATATATTTGTGGTGTTCAGCTGCGTCGAGGAGCTGCACACCAGCTGTGATCTTCATCCACATAGGCTGATGCGGTGAGCACTCCACTGGCTGATATCCCGATCAGCCCCGGGACTGAGACTGGTGGAGATGTTACGGGAGGAGAGATGAGGGAGAGATGCCTGATGGATCTATAAGGGCAGAAATTAAATATAAACAGTTTGTTTTGAACCCACAGCATATTACTAAACAGAAAGCTTAGTGATGGGAGTCACTACCTATTGAATATTGGCCATGCATGCTGTGGAAATGATCCACAATGCCCCAAACATATCTCACAAGGGCAAAAAAAGCCCTTAAAAGTGTATTTTTCCTACCCTGCTCCACAACATAACATTATGTAATACAACATTGTTATACAACATTATAACATTTAAATTCCCAAAATATTCAAGACCTGTAAATTATTAGATTCATTTTTAATGCGTTTCCAGACTTTCCACACCTGTGTAGGTACATTGTGAACACAGGCCAAGATCAAGTAATGTAGCTGAAGAATAATTTGCGGGTAGATCATCATGATTAGATATAATTTTAGTATTCATTAATGCTGTCAAGTAAAAAAAAAAAGTTTGTTTCATATCAATATTAATTTCAGCTGAATTATTATTTTCCAAGGACAGGAAAAATGTGTAACAAAACAAGAGCTTCAACATAATATTGCCTGTGTACTTGTATTGCCTTATTACCGACTCTGGTAGAGTGGCTTGTTGTTTCTGTCCTGCTGTCCTCTGTGTCTTCTGCTGTCAGATGTGACTCCTGGCCAGTGCCAGACAGGGTTGTATCTGGTTGAGGATGGCTGTAACACATGAGAAAATGATTTAACAGTTTGCTCTTACTACCTTCTTGCATGCAAAACAAGACTAGAACCTATCCCTGATGCATTTATTCAGGACCAGGCATGTCCAAAGTCCGGCCCTGGGGCCAATTGTGGCCCGTGGACAGATTTTTTTATTGGTTAATCAAGCAAGTTCAATTTGCATTTGTTTCCTTCACCTAACAATGACAGCACTATCATACAGTTTGTAGAAGCACCAGGTAGGAACAGCACATGCAGAACTAGTGAGGTCTCTAGACCATAGTTCAAGCAGAAGGCCATTCGTGCATAATCTAATCCGATCACCCCTGACGTCAATCAAGTTCTAGTATGACGTGGTCAGTCAAAGTCTTAGTATGACGTCCGTAATGACGTCAGTTAATTCTCATATATATAGCAAGGGTTCTACGTCACCTCTCTCTCTCTGGCCGATCATAACAGCAGCAGCTTCACAGCAGTCCATCTCCCTTGAGCCCTCCTCCGGAGCGTTGTTTTGCCCCACCCACCTCCCCAGTCCGCCACCAACGAGTCGTGACTCCTGATCCCCCACGGGGGGGGGATCTCCTAGCCTAAGCAGATGCCCTCCTCGGGGGATCTCCTAGCCTAAGCAGATGCCCTCCTCGGGGGATCTCCTAGCCTAAGCAGATGCCCTCCTCTTGCCTCAAGAGCAGCGCCACTGGCTAATGGAGTCATGCGCCAAAGCATTTGCCATGCATGCCGATTGCTAAATAAAGTTTGTTAAATCCTACGAACTGGCCTCTCATGATTGAACTGTTTTCAGATGGCAAACAAAGTACAATTGTACGTGATTTTTATTTATATTTTTTAATAACACCCATATGAGGTGAGAAGCACCTGCACGGCCGCCTCACCCCCAATTCAAAAAAGTTTGGACAATCCTGCACTAGATGGACAATGTCGGCGTGGCAGAGAGAGAGACAGTTAGACCAGACTCAAATGGGGGTCCGTGGCACTTTGCCAGGGGGTCCACGAAAAGTGTTCAGGAAAATAAAAATAAAAACTTTTTGTGTGTGTGCAAAAGCTTCATAGTTCAACTAAAACATTGTAGGCCTATGCTTTAAATTTAAAATGTTTATTGTCTTACATACTTGTGCCTGCTTCAATAAAATTGTCTCTCCCTGTCCCTGATCACTCACCTGTGTACTCCCTCGGCTGGGTCTAATTTTCAACCAGGAACTCCTAGGTCAGCTGATTCCTACTGAATTGACCAAAACAGTTCAATAATTGCAACCCTGTCAAAATCTTATTGCTATGCTAGTTATTAGTTATAGTATGAGTATTAGTTGACCAATTCTATGGGTCAGTCATAATTTTGTAGAAAGAATGCTACTGTCTGAAACTCATTCAAAAGAATCCATCCTTACATAATGAAAAATTAAATTGTTGATATTAACACTTCAAGAGACAAAGTAGTAATAATTTTGTTTGATATTTTTTCTAACTAATGGATTGCGTGAGCATTGAACACGTCACGGTGGCGCAGTGGAAGGCTCGGATGATGCCCTCCTCCACGTACGGCTTCAACTGCTTCAGGAACTCCGCGGCTGCCGCGACCTGGAGACAGAGGAATAGAAGGAAAGGTCTGAGGATGGAGATATCGCATTAACTGTGATAGACTAGATATCAGAAGGAACAGCCTCCATGCAATCCTACACCACCGGCTTGTTTTATAGCTCTTTGGAATCTCAATGTTGTATTGGCAACATACTGCCTTCTTATAACACTTAAGCCATTACATTCCCATTAGTGGACAGACTGCTGCCATGGCAACAGAAACAACACCATCCCCCGTGATGGGCGTGGCCTATTTCATGCAGTGTCTCTATTGTATAATGATGTAGCCTAGTGTAAAGACACCACGTCTTTTAGTCGACTCAGGGACTTCCGCTAAAGTCCGGACTCGACCTGCTGATGGTGGATGGAGCTGAATGGACACAGCATCTCTCAGCGATGACATCATGGTATCAGGCTATTTTAGACCTGCCTGCTGTGACCCCACACCTCCTTCTGCTATATATCCTCTCTCCTCACATCACCTTCACTTTCCCCTTCCATCCTCTCCCCTCATCTCCTCTCCTCTGCTCGCTTCCTCTCCTCTCCTCTCTTCTCCTCTCCTCTCCACTCCTCCTCTCCCCTCCTCTCCCCTCCTCTCCTCTCCTCTCCTCCGCTCGCTTCCTCTCCTCTCCTCTCCCCTCATCTCCTCTCCTCCGCTCGCTTCCTCTCCTCTCCTCTCTTCTCCTCTCCTCTCCTCTCCACTCCTCCTCTCCCCTCCTCTCCCCTCCTCTCCCCTCATCTCCTCTCCTCTGCTCGCTTCCTCTCCTCTCCTGTCTTCTCCTCTCCTCTCCTCTCCTCTCCACTCCTCCTCTCCCCTCCTCTCCCTATCCTCTCTCCTCATCTCCTCTCCTCTGCTCGCTTCCTCTCCTCTCCTGTCTTCTCCTCTCCTCTCCTCTCCACTCCTCCTCTCCCCTCCTCTCCCTATCCTCTCTCCTCATCTCCTCTCCTCCGCTCGCTTCCTCTCCTCTCCTGTCTTCTCCTCTCCTCTCCTCTCCCCTCATCTCCTCTCCTCCGCTCGCTTCCTCTCCTCTCCTGTCCTCTCCTCTCCTCTCTCCCCTCCTCTCCCTATCCTCTCTCCTCCTCTCCTCTCCTCTTCCCTCCTCCCCTCTCCTCTCATCCCCTCCTCTCCCCTCCTCTGCTCTCTCCTCTCCTCTCCCCTCCTCCTCTCTGTGGGGGATGATGAGGACTTGATGGTGAACTTCTGAGTGATATGGTTTTTTGTGTGTCGTGGATAAACGGGGCAGCTCCCAGACTCTGGAACACCATTCCCCAAGACATCAGTCCCCCTGACAGTCTTCCACTCCTGCCTAAAGAGCCATCTCTTCTCCACCGCATTGACCTCCCCCCACCCTCCCCTCATCCTTCTTACCCTCCCCTCATCCTTCTTACCCTCCCCTCATCCTTCTCTGTCTGCTGGCTGTTTCACCAATGCCCCCCCCCCCCCCATAGTATTCAGTCTTTGTCGCTGTGTATTCACTAACGTCACCTCCTCCCCCAGTGTTTACTATGTTGTGTATTATACAGCCTCTTCAAGATTCAAGATTTTTATTGTCACTCCGTAGTACAAGTATCACGTGTGAAATTCTTGTGCTGTAGACTCTGTTACAACATAGTGCAAAATAACAGTATAACAGTGCAAGATAACAGGGCATATAGATGCAGTAAAACAAGACAAACAACAAGCAATAACACTAAACTTTTCCTTTTCTTTTCTAGCATAGACACCTTAAAACATAATAAAACATTCTGTTTGCACAGGTGCAAATAACATAGGCATGATTATCATATGTAATGGTAGCAGCTACTACATGATTGTTTATTTGTGTGTGTTAAGGAGTCTCGTGGCCTGCGGGAAGAAACTGTCCCTCAGGCGATTTGTTCGTGCTTTTGGGACCCTGTATCTCCTCCCTGAGGGTAACAGGGAGAACAGGCTGTTGTGGGGGTGGTTTGTGTCCTTGATGATCTTTGAGATCTGGAAAAGCACTATATAAGCCCTATGTATTATTTAATATTATTATTGCAGTCAGCTCCACCAATCAGAAGTGATGTAACTCTAGCCTTCAGTCAGCTCCACTAATCAGAAGTGATGTAACTCTAGCCTTCAGTCAGCTCCACTAATCAGAAGTGATGTAACTCTAGCCTTCAGTCAGCTCCACCAATCAGAAGTGATGTAACTCTAGCCTTCAGTCAGCTCCACCAATCAGAAGTGATGTAAATCTAGACTTCATTCAGCTCCACCAATCAGATGTTTGTTTGTTTGTTTATTTGGATCTCTTTTAGCCCAATTGGACTATTCTTATAAGAGTCCATAGCATAAAAACATGTAATACAAATAACAGAAACATAATACAATAATACAATACACAAATCTGAAGTTTAAAGCTACATAACAGTACACTCAATGCAAAGCAGTGATGTAACTCTAACCTGCAGTCAGCTCCACAAATCAGAAGTGATTTACTGTAACTCTAGCCTTCAGTCAGCTGGGCAGTGGTGGCCCAACGGTTAGAGGAGCGAGCTTGTGACCGGAAGGTCGTCGGTTCAATCCCCGGGACCAGCAGGATAAATCTGGGTGGGGAAAGTGAAAAGGCAGCGCTTGCCCCTCCCTCATTACCACCACTGAGGTGCCCTTGAGCAAGGCCCCTAACCCCAACTGCTCCAGTGGAGCTGATCAGTGGGCAGCAGATCAGACTGTGGTTGTACTGGTCAGCTTCCAGGTATGAATGTGTGTGTGTGAATGTGAACAGGGCACTCCTGAAAAAGAGAGCATTGCTCTCAGTGAGACTCCCCCTGTATAAATAAAGGTAAAAAAAGGTCCACCAATCAGAAGTGATGTAACTCTAGACTGCCGTCAGCTCCACCAATCAGAAGTCATGTAACTCTAGACTGCCGTCAGCTCCACCAATCAGAAGTCATGTAACTCTAGCCTGCTGTCAGCTCCACCAATCAGAAGTGATGTAACTCTAGCCTGCCGTCAGCTCCACCAATCAGAAGTCATGTAACTCTAACTTGCGGTCAGCTCCACCAATCAGAAGTGATCTAGCCAATCCCGGCTCAGCTGTCCTGGTCCAAGACTGGTCCAAGTCAAGATGGCAGTGAAAACTAGTGAATGATGGTATGGTAATTATGGAATTATCTCATTTAGACATTGAAAAGTAAAACTACAGTGGATTCTGAATTTGAACATGCAGCCAATGGTAAGAAGGTCAAAGGTCAGAGCACTGGGACACCTTGACCATGACTGTACACCAGAGAAGGATCAGGAAACAAGAGCCAGGCACGTGTGATCAAAATAGCATGTCATTTTTAAGAGTGTGCGAAGCGGAACCAGCTTTCGTGTGTGTGTGTGTGTGTGTGTGTGTGTGTGTGTGTGTGTGTGTGTGTGTGTGTGTGTGTGTGTGTGTGTGTGTGTGTGTGTGTGACAGAATTATGTCATCGTGAAATATCAGGTAGAGAAATAGAGAAATCTTTTTTAAATGCACATAGGTATGTGATGAAAACAGTGGCCTACTGCATATAATAATAATAACAATAATATAATATAATTAAATCTCAATATATTAATATATTAATATATTGTTACATTCCGCATAACAGTGCAACCAGCTTTTCTGTGTGTGTGTGTGTGTGTGTGTGTGTGTGTCTGTGTGTGGGGGGGGGGAGTCTGTGTGTGTGTGTGTGTGTGTGTGTGGGTGAGAGATTGAGAGAGAATTATATAATCGTGAAATATCAGGTAGATAGAGAAAATATGACTTTTTAGATACACATAAGTTTTCCATATAATAATAATCAGGGCTGTAGTGGTGGCTAAACGCACGTAAACGGCGTTTACGTACCTTTTTCAATGCTCTGCAGCGTTTAGGCACCTTTTAAGATCGTTTACTCACATGTTTAAATCGTTTATGCACACTTATTATTGCACGAGTTTTAACACGTTCGCGTAAACTCCGTTGATGCGGAGACCACGCCAAGCACGTCACACACCAAAAGAAAAGAAAAAAGATTACTCATGGGCATGGCACTGACCAGGATCTCCGCGAACCGTAGCCTATTTTTGTGGAGCGCTCCGCGGGAAAGGTACACGGCCCCGGTCACGTTGGTGCCTTTATCGAGCTGTGCTTGCCTGCCCAGACAGCGCTCCCTTCAAACAACTTAACGGTGCCATTGTGCCAGCGATGCGCAATGCGCATTTGGAGAGCTGAACATAGGTAAGGTTGGTTAAAAATGTCTGTCCGGAGTGGGGAAAATCATATAGGCTCACCGTTTTACAACTGAAGACTGAATCACTGGTGTAAGAAACATGATTGATTTCCCTCTGATCAAGTAAAGTTTGTAACATTAGGTGCGTGCGAGTCGACTTGAATAGTCCAGGTGCTAGGCTACTGTATAAAGCCAATATAATACGACCATGTTGAAAACTATCTAGAAACATACTGGTGTTTGTTGTGCCGAGATCTGTATAAATAAATATTGGCTGACTAAAATTTAGTGGCCAGAGTGGCAGAACTACTTTTATTTCCATGTACAGTATGTTGTCTACCTATCCTTGCCCAATGTGTTTGTGGACAGTTTGGTATGGTATGGTATGGTATGGTGTTTATTCTTAATCCCCGAGGGGAAACATGGTTTGAATTATATATTGGTATTCAAGAATCACAGATTAAATCTGTCTACACACTTTTAGCTATAAAGCTGAAGCTGACAATCACAGGTACAGTGTGTATGAGAGAAAGAACTATATTACTCTTCAAACTGTATATACTGGGTTCATACAAGGTCCTTTAAAGTAGGCTACCTACTGTATAATTTAACTTTTCATACCTGGAGAAATTCAACAAATGTTCAATAAATACATTTTATATTGATTGTTTAGGCCTAATTATTTGTAAAGTCACAACACATTAGAGATGTGTGTAGTTCATTTTGCTCTCAAATGCACCAGGTTGATGAATTTTACTTTAAAATGTAAAAAAAAAATCTTCCGGGGGAGAATCCCCCCGGACCCCCCTTGAGGGGCAAGGCCCATCCCATAGCCAGCTACTTTTTCTATCTGGCTGGCTACTCAGAAATGTGGGGGAACCCCCTGATATACCTTATAGGGCTATATGATTCAGATTAAGTTGTTCTATATACTCTCATATTTTGTCTTGTATATCGGTCACGGAAGCTTATTTATCCGCCGTTATAACACTGCCGGTGCCGTGTGAGAAAGCTGCCTCGAGTCAAAAGTATAGTTTACCCACTTTTTTTTTTACCACTACAGCACTGATAATAATATATTATTATTATGAATTAATATCTTAATATAATATATTAATATACTGTATTGTTACATTTCAACCTGTGTGTGTGTGTGTGTGTGTGTGTGTGTGTGTGTGTGTGTGTGTGTGTGTGTGTGTGCGTGTGCGCGAGTGTGTGCGTGTGTGTCTGTGTGTGCGTGCGTGCGTGCATGATGGCCGTCAGGCACTAAGACCCAGGGGCCTTCCTCCTGATCGAGGCCCTCCGGGGGAACAGTGGGTATTGAATGACAATAAACTGGATGAGATACCGGATGTGCCGAATCTGACCCCAACGGAAAGACTGAAATAGACACTGCAGACCAGCAAGTCCAGGCAGGGGGAGAGAGGGAGCAGGGAGGGGGGAGAGGGAGCAGGGAGGGGGGAGAGAGAGAGACACAGAGAGACAGAGAGAAACAATGGGAGAGTGAGTGAGAGAGAGAGAGAGAGAGAAATAAACAGAGACAGAGAGAGAAAGAGAAACAGAGAGAGAGAGTGAGAGAGAGAGAGAGAGAATGGGAGAGAGAGAGAGAGAGAGAGAGAGAGAGAAACAATGGGAGAGTGAGTGAGAGAAATAAACAGAGACAGAGAGAGAGAGTGAGAGTGAGAGAGAGAGAGAATGGGAGAGAAAGAGAGAGAGAGAGAAATAAACAGACAGAGAGAGAGAGAGAGAGACAGAGAAATAAACAGAGACAGAGAGAGAGAGAGAGAGAGAAATAAACAGACAGAGAGAGAGAGAGAGAGAGAGAGAGAGAGTGCAGATGATGCAGATGATCTAGTACTGATGTCTCCCACCAAGGAAGGACTACAACAGCACTTAGATAACCTGCACAGGTTCTGTCAGACCTGGGCCCTGACAGTGAACCTAAAGAAAACAAACATAATGATATTCCAAAAAAGGTCTGGACATCATGATCACACTTACAAATTCTATTTGGACACGGTTGAACTACAACACACAAAGAATTACACATATTTAGGCCTAAATATCAGCACCACGGGTAGTTTCATCACGGCTGTGAATGACCTAAGAGACAGGGCAAAAAGAGCATTCTATGCAATCAAAAGAAACATTAAAATAGACATTCCCATTAAAACCTGGCTAAAGATTCTGAAATCAGTCATAGAACCCATTGCTCTATATGGCAGCGAAGTTTGGGGACCGCTGAGCAAATACCAACATTTTACAAATTGGGACAAACATCCAATCGAAACACTTAATTTGGACTTTTGTAAAAGTATACTACACCTCCATAGGAAAACCACAAATAATGCCTGTCGAGCAGAATTAGGCCAATACCCCCTCCAAATAAAAATTGAAAAAAGAGCTATCAAATTCTATAATCACCTAAAAACAAGCGACCCCCAAACCTTCCACCACAAAGCCCTAAAACACCACGAGATGAACAAAGACAAGAGTCCCCTCTGCCAACTAGTCCTGAGACTCAGTCCCCTAACCTCAACCAACCCTACAGAGCCTCAGGACACCCCACAGACAATCTGGCCCAACCAAATTATAACAAGACAAAAAGACAAATACATCACCCATTGGAAAGACACCACAAAAACTCAAAGTAAAATGGAGTGCTATTTGGCCCTAAACAGACAGTACACGGTGGCAGAATATCTGACCACCGTGACTGATGACAAATTAAGAAAGACATTGACTAGGTACAGAGTCAGTGGACACAGCCTGGCCCTAGAGACCGGTCGCCACAGACAGACCTGGCTACCCAGGGAGGACAGGCTATGTTCACGGTGCACACAGAACACAGTAGAAACAGAGACACACTTTCTACTACACTGTGACAAATATGCAGAAATTAGAGCATCATTCTTCCCCAAAATTATACACAAATACCAAGAATTCGAAACACAATCAGAAAGAGACAAGCTTAAATACCTATTAGGAGAAAAACCAAACTGCTGCATATTAGCAGCTAAATATCTGGCCTCCTGCCACAACCTCAGAGACATCCAGTGAAACACACCAGCTCATTTTATTTTTATTTTATTTTATTTTATTTTATTTTATTTTATTTTATTTTATTTTATTTCTATTTCATTTCATTCTTACTCTTATTCTTATTTTATTTATTTTACTTATTTTATTTTATTTTATTTTTATTTTCTATTTGACAATTACTGTTTGTAAAAATTTTAAGTCAGAATGCCCCATTTTTTGGGAAGTGTATATGTACATATATCTTTGACTGTAAATTTGGACTGTTTGTACATTATACATCCTCGACTGTACATTCATTTATTATTATAATTTCCTTATTGTTGTACTGTTAATATGTGTATTTGCTTTGGCAATATAAGCACTGTCTTTTCATGCCAATAAAGCTATTTGAAATTGAGTGAGAGAGAGCAGACCAGCAAGTCCAGGCAGGGGGAGAGAGGGAGCAGGGAGGGGGGAGAGAGAGAGACAGAGAGACAGAGAGAAACAATGGGAGAGTGAGTGAGAGAAATAAACAGAGACAGAGAGTGAGAGTGAGAGAGAGAGAGAGAGAGAGAATGGGAGAGAAAGAGAGAGAGAGAGAAATAAACAGACAGAGAGAGAGAGAGAGAGAGAGAGAGAAATAAACAGAGACAGAGAGAGAAAGAGAAACAGAGAGAGAGAGTGAGAGTGAGAGAGAGAATGGGAGAGAGAGAGAGAGAGAAATAAACAGAGAGAGAGAGAGAGAGAGAGAGAGAGAGAAATAAACAGACAGAGAGAGAGAGAGAGAGAAATAAACAGAGAGAGAGAGAGAGAGAGAGAGAGAGATAAATAAACAGAGAGAGAGAGAGAGAGAGAGAGAGAGAGAGAGAAATAAACAGAGAGAGAGAGAGAGAGAAATAAACAGAGAGAGAGAGAGAGAGAAATAAACAGAGAAATAAACAGAGAGAGAGAGACAGAGAGAGAGAGAGAAATAAACAGACACAGAGAGAGAGAGAGAGAGAGAGAGAAATAAACAGACACAGAGAGAGAGAGAGAGAGAGAGAGAGAGAGAGAGAGAGAGAGAGAGAGAGAGAGAGAGAGAGAGAGAAATAAACAGAGAGAGAGAGAGAGGATTACACTTGGCTGTGAAGTCTGGGCTCCACCCACAAATCAAGATTTTGCCAAGTGGGACAAACCCCCAATGGAAACCCTGCAAGCAGAATGATCTAAAAAACATGTTATTTTGAGCCTTTATTTAACCAAGTTTGTCCCATTTAGATCAAAGATCTGTTTTACAAGGGAGACCCGGCCACGGACAGCAGCAACATAAAACACATAAACACATACATTTGAATAACAATAAAATGATCAGATGAAACATTGGCACACAGACAGACTGTTTATAGATTTCACCATAGCTTTCAAAGCATTCAGGGTTAACCCATTGATACCTGATGCAGCATTTGTGTGTGTATCCCTTTAAGACCGTGAACCGCGTCAATGCGGTTCGCGGTCTTAAAGGGATACACACACAAATGTGGGATATACAATACAATACACAATGGGTTAATACTAAGCTATGAAGATTAAGGTCAGACTGTAGATTGTTCCATGCAGTGGGTGCAGAAACCTCAAAGCTTTCTTCCCTAGTTCAGTTCGGACTTTTGGAACGGAAAATCAGTGTCCTGAGAACGGAGGTTGTAATTCCCACAATTCCTGCTTAAAAGAGACGACAAGTAGGTAGGAACATGGCCAAAAATGGCTTTGTAAATTAAAACATTACAATGACTAAAGCTTAATTTATACTTATTAGAAAGTGTCGCTCAGCACTTGGTCGCAGACGAAAAATAAAGTGTCGCTCATGGTGTTGTATTTATACTTCAGTGAATGTTCGCCTCGTTCAACGGTCACGTGACACTCGAACGCTATAAGTGCAGACAGCCAAGAGAAGAGAGGGAACGCACAGTGAAACCACCTCGGAGGCAAGATGTAACGTACTTGGCTGCAGCAGCATATAAACGACACACAACCACACAACTCACCTCCTCTCACTCTGGGAAATTGGTCACAGTGTTCTTTGTGATTTTCACGAAGTCATACATCAAGGACAGGCTGATAAAAATATCGGCGACACGTTCATTCATTTCAATCGAGCGAAAACTAGCGGATGGACCCCAACCAAAACAAGGAAGCGCGTGCCGTCTATATAGCCAATCAGACTTGTGTGATACTATGACGTAGTCAGCAACACTAGATATTTCACCAGGTAGCAGACACTGCTGCTCGCCCACACTTGAAAGTGTCGACTCAAGTCTTCATTCTGTCGGCGACCGTTTCAAAAGTGTCGGCAGACAAAGCATAAATTGGGCTTAAGGCGGCGTGTACATAAAGCAGGCCAATTCACTTTTGAGTATAGTACACTACACAATGGCGAGTAAGAGATCTACAGTTTGTCATGAACCTCAGAGCCCCATGATGCACACTATCCAGCCACAACCAGCGTGTGGCGACACTGAGCCGAGGCATGCATATACCACACATCACCATAGTCAATAACAGGTAGAAAGGTAGACTCAACCTTTCCACCTCGTGCAAAAAGAAAAGCAAGACTTGTTTCTAAAGTAAAATACTAATAAAAGTTTCAGCTTCTTTGAAACATACTGAAGATGCGCCTTTAAAGACAAGTGGTCATGGATTAAAAAGCCATGGTATTTAAAAGTAGATACCATACTAAGAGTGTAACGCAAAACCCAAACAACGGCTGCAGAGCTGAATTAGGAGGATCCACTATTAATTAAAATACAAAAAGAGCCATTCAATTCCACCTACACCTTTGCAAAAAGTGATTAAAATAGCCAATCAGCGACTGCGGTGTGATTGACAGCGCAAGTTGGCCAATCAGGAACAGCACTAGCACTGCACTAACAAAACAATAATGGCCGCCTCCTTGCCTGATCGTCTGGAGGAGTAATGTCAGCGTTTGTCCAGTTTAAACAGCCATCAAGTGCAGTTATTGCAGAAATAGTTTCAATAACAACAATTAAACAAGTACAGGAGTATCGCCACAACCGCAGAGTTTCTCAGCGGAAGATATGTTTTTGCCATTCTCCCGAGTGGATTTGGGATCCGACGCTGATTGGCTGAAGGAGTTGTCTGTCAAGGCAACTACGCCCGCCCATGCTCCCGCCCCTGCTAAGGACTGGCTGAAGAGTTGGGGCCAGACCGTCACGCAGAACCAAATGAAATGTGAGTTCACGTGACGGGCTGGTTTACCAGGCTAGGACTTACCCCCCCAGTTTGCAAAGTGAATTTGCATCTGGGCTAACTGTACACCTCACCCTGTTTGCCCCTGACTCCACTCTGCAGTCAGGTAGGCTACTGTACACCTCACCCTGTTTGCCCCTGGACTCCACTCTGCAGTCAGGTAGGCTACTGTACACCTCACCCTGTTTGCCCCTGGACTCCACTCTGCAGTCAGGTAGGCTACTGTACACCTCACCCTGTTTGCCCCTGGACTCCACTCTGCAGTCAGGTAGGCTACTGTACACCTCACCCTGTTTGCCCCTGGACTCCACTCTGCAGTCAGGTAGGCTACTGTACACCTCACCCTGTTTGCCCCTGGACTCCACTCTGCAGTCAGGTAGGCTACTGTACACCTCACCCTGTTTGCCCCTGACTCCACTCTGCAGTCAGGTAGGCTACTGTACACCTCACCCTGTTTGCCCCTGGACTCCACTCTGCAGTCAGGTAGGCTACTGTACACCTCACCCTGTTTGCCCCTGGACTCCACTCTGCAGTCAGGTAGGCTACTGTACACCTCACCCTGTTTGCCCCTGGACTCCACTCTGCAGTCAGGTAGGCTACTGTACACCTCACCCTGTTTGCCCCTGACTCCACTCTGCAGTCAGGTAGGCTACTGTACACCTCACCCTGTTTGCCCCTGACTCCACTCTGCAGTCAGGTAGGCTACTGTACACCTCACCCTGTTTGCCCCTGGACTCCACTCTGCAGTCAGGTAGGCTACTGTACACCTCACCCTGTTTGCCCCTGGACTCCACTCTGCAGTCAGGTAGGCTACTGTACACCTCACCCTGTTTGCCCCTGGACTCCACTCTGCAGTCAGGTAGGCTACTGTACACCTCACCCTGTTTGCCCCTGACTCCACTCTGCAGTCAGGTAGGCTACTGTACACCTCACCCTGTTTGCCCCTGACTCCACTCTGCAGTCAGGTAGGCTACTGTACACCTCACCCTGTTTGCCCCTGACTCCACTCTGCAGTCAGGTAGGCTACTGTACACCTCACCCTGTTTGCCCCTGGACTCCACTCTGCAGTCAGGTAGGCTACTGTACACCTCACCCTGTTTGCCCCTGACTCCACTCTGCAGTCAGGTAGGCTACTGTACACCTCACCATGTTTGCCCCTGGACTCCACTCTGCAGTCAGGTAGGCTACTGTACACCTCACCCTGTTTGCCCCTGGACTCCACTCTGCAGTCAGGTAGGCTACTGTACACCTCACCCTGTTTGCCCCTGACTCCACTCTGCAGTCAGGTAGGCTACTGTACACCTCACCCTGTTTGCCCCTGGACTCCACTCTGCAGTCAGGTAGGCTACTGTACAGTACACTGACTGCAAGGCGGGAAATCCTCTGCACAGAGGAAGTGACAGATGGAAACATGAGAGTGAAACACTAAACTTCTTCATCAACCCCCACCAGGCACATAGAACACTTTACTTTACTGACATCACCTCAAAGGATTTCTGGGTGACGGAATCCAAAAATTCAAACAATTCCCTCTCGCTGCAACTTTGAGCTGTCAGTGATTCCATTTACACCTGGCGTTAACATGCATTTTCTGACATCTGATTGCAATCTGATTGCAGAAATGGTTGTCCTCTCAATCCGCATAAAGTTGCTGTATCCAGATTGAGAGGACACATTGCATTTACACTTGTGTTCAATGTGTACACAATGCATCCCTGACCACCTCCGGAGGTGGTTTGGCCGATCAGATTGCAATCCTTCTTCAATGTGTTTTGGGGGTGTTTACACCTGGCATTTCAAGTGATAAAACACAATCTGATTACAATCTGATCACAGAAAACACATGTTAACGCCAGGTGTAAATAGCCTCAGTGTGTGAGTAGTGGCTGTGCATGTACCGGACCTTTTCACATTCTGTTTGCATTGAGAAACCGCTGCATGACAACATCCTGTTGCAGCTCCGGTTTGGCAATAGAGAGCCAGAATAAGTTGTAGGATGCACCATTTTAGCTGTACGATGAGAAGAGGGCCAATTACAAGCTAACCAGTGCTTACAAGCAACAGTCACATGACTCAGAAACTCCTACTCTGAAACTATGCAGATGACGTATTGTGGAGCTGTGACCGTTACATTTCTCCAAACCGGATTATATGACAACAACATAAACTGAGTACGGCATTATTACCTGTTGATCACCTGAAAAGGTTAACTTCAGGCAAATAACTTAAACTTAACTTAACTTAATAAAATACTTAACTTAAAGGCCCCCTCCAGTCAGTTTATCTATACCTGTGTAACCGTTGGTGTTCTATCAAAACGTTGTAATATCTATCTTGTATAATCGCACATCATCATTTGCATCAAATAACTTATAAGAACCGAACGCTAATAGCTTGTTCCACTGCAAACAAAATGACAAAACAAAACAGCTTTGCCTTCATTATACTCTTTGTTGGCGATACAACAGAAATGAACGGAAACAGTATGTCTGCCTCGACCTCCGCAAAAATGTTTGTCTAGAAGCCACAATATTGTTATAAATATCAACAACCAAGCCAACAGATATCAAAGCTGGTGCGGAAAGGGCATAACTCGAACTGGTTAACAGTTACATCAAACTAACATAGCTAATGGCTAACAGCTAGCTAACTATATATATTAGACAGTATTACTTATTAATTATTATATCAGTCATGACATGGCAGACGGCAGACCATTTTGTCTGACGTCATCACAACATTTTTTGTTTTACTTTGAGCACAAAATGAGGTTATTTGTCAAAGAAATACTGGTGGACAGTGTGGCTAATCAACAGAGCAGTGTGGCTAATCAACAGAGCACGGCAGGACTCAGCGAAACATGAAATAGCGTCAAAATGACAAAATACACTGGATGGGCAGGTTAGGGAAGTCAAACTTTGTTCAAGAAGTAAACACAGACAGCAGCTGGGTATTGTAGAGGTAAAAGCACTCGCCTACGCATGGGGACCCGGGTTCTACGCATGGGGACCCGGGTTCTACGCATGGGGACCCGGGTTCTACGCACCCGGGTTCTACGCATGGGGACCCGTGTTCTACGCATGGGGACCCGGGTTCTACGCATGATGACCCGGGTTCTACGCATGAGGACCCGACTCGGGTTCTACGCATGGGGACCCGGGTTCTACGCATGGGGACCCGGGTTCTACGCATGGGGATCTGGGTTATACGCATGGGGACCCAGGTTCTATGCATGGGGACCCGGGTTCTACGCATGGGGACCCGGGTGGACCTGGGTTCTACGCATGGGGACCCGGGTTCTACGCATGGGGACCCGGGTTCTACGCATGGGGACCGGGTGGACCTGGGTTCTACGCATGGGGACCCGGGTTCTACGCACGATCTCAAACTGCACATGGCTATTGAGAGGCAAGAAGTGATAAAGCCGGTTTTCCCATTTTTCCCAGAAGTGAAGCTGTTTGATCAGGAATCAGCACAATGGAAACATCATCACTTCCTGTCTCTCTTCCCATGCTCTATACACTCTGTGGTGATATAGAGCATTAGTCAGTACATTAGCTCTATACACTCTGTGGTGATATAGAGCATTAGTCAGTACATTAGCTCTATACACTCTGTGGTGATATAGAGCATTAGTCAGTACATTAGCTCTATACACTCTGTGGTGATATAGAGCATTAGTCAGTACATTAGCTCTATACACTCTGTGGTGATATAGAGCATTAGTCAGTACATTAGCTCTATACACTCTGTGGTGATATAGAGCATTAGTCAGTACATTATCTCTATACACTCTGTGGTGATATAGAGCATTAGTCAGTACATTATCTCTATACACTCTGTGGTGATATAGAGCATTAGTCAGTACATTAGCTCTATACACTCTGTGGTGATATAGAGCATTAGTCAGTACATTATCTCTATACACTCTGTGGTGATATAGAGCATTAGTCAGTACATTATCTCTATACACTCTGTGGTGATATAGAGCATTAGTCAGTACATTAGCTCTATACACTCTGTGGTGATATAGAGCATTAGTCAGTACATTATCTCTATACACTCTGTGGTGATATAGAGCATTAGTCAGTACATTATCTCTATACACTCTGTGGTGATATAGAGCATTAGTCAGTACATTATCTCTATACACTCTGTGGTGATATAGAGCATTAGTCAGTACATTATCTCTATACACTCTGTGGTGATATAGAGCATTAGTCAGTACATTATCTCTATACACTCTGTGGTGATATAGAGCATTAGTCAGTACATTATCTCTATACACTCTGTGGTGATATAGAGCATTAGTCAGTACATTATCTCTATACACTCTGTGGTGATATAGAGCATTAGTCAGTACATTATCTCTATACACTCTGTGGTGATATAGAGCATTAGTCAGTACATTATCTCTATACACTCTGTGGTGATATAGAGCATTAGTCAGTACATTATCTCTATACACTCTGTGGTGATATAGAGCATTAGTCAGTACATTAGCTCTATACACTCTGTGGTGATATAGAGCATTAGTCAGTACATTAGCTCTATACACTCTGTGGTGATATAGAGCATTAGTCAGTACATTATCTCTATACACTCTGTGGTGATATAGAGCATTAGTCAGTACATTATCTCTATACACTCTGTGGTGATATAGAGCATTAGTCAGTACATTATCTCTATACACTCTGTGGTGATATAGAGCATTAGTCAGTACATTATCTCTATACACTCTGTGGTGATATAGAGCATTAGTCAGTACATTATCTCTATACACTCTGTGGTGATATAGAGCATTAGTCAGTACATTAGCTCTATACACTCTGTGGTGATATAGAGCATTAGTCAGTACATTATCTCTATACACTCTGTGGTGATATAGAGCATTAGTCAGTACATTATCTCTATACACTCTGTGGTGATATAGAGCATTAGTCAGTACATTATCTCTATACACTCTGTGGTGATATAGAGCATTAGTCAGTACATTATCTCTATACACTCTGTGGTGATATAGAGCATTAGTCAGTACATTATCTCTATACACTCTGTGGTGATATAGAGCATTAGTCAGTACATTATCTCTATACACTCTGTGGTGATATAGAGCATTAGTCAGTACATTATCTCTATACACTCTGTGGTGATATAGAGCATTAGTCAGTACATTATCTCTATACACTCTGTGGTGATATAGAGCATTAGTCAGTGCATTATCTCTATACACTCTGTGGTGATATAGAGCATTAGTCAGTACATTATCTCTATACACTCTGTGGTGATATAGAGCATTAGTCAGTACATTATCTCTATACACTCTTTGGTGATATAGAGCATTAGTCAGTACATTAGCTCTTCTGCTCTGATGACACTCCCACTCACTCCCTCCCCTCCCTCCCTTCTTCCATCCATCCATTTCATCATTCATTCATACATCCATTCACCAAAATCCACACTCACTGTACCTCTCTCTCTCTCTCTCTCACTCTCTCTCTCTCTCTCTCTCTCTCTCTCCTCTCTCTCTCCCTCTCTCCAGCACAGTACCTCTCTCCCTCTCTCTCTCTCTCCCTTCTCTCTCTCCTCTCTCTCTCTCTCTCTCCCTCCCCTCTCTCTCTCCCTCTCTCTCTCTGTCTCTCTCTCTCTGTCTCTCTCTCTCTCTCTCTCTGTCTCTCTCTCTCTCTCTCTCTCCCCTTTCTCTCTCTCTCCCCTCTCGCTCTCCTCTCTCGCTCCCTCTCTCCAGCACAGTATCTCTCTCTCTCTCTCTCGCTCCCTCTCTCCAGCACAGTTGCCAGAATAAAAGATCAGCATTGTACATTTCTGCAATCTACAGATATGCAGAATATTGACGTTTCTGAACCAAAGATATGTTGCACATTTCTAGACACATGTACTGTATATCATCAACGTTCTAGAGTCTGCTATTGAAATAGCACGGTGGCCAGTAAGGGCGTTGTGGTCGGGTGGATGGAGGGCGTAAAAACTTGTGTGTTCGATCCCCAGCATGCTCAAAGTCTACATTTCAACAGTAAGTCAGCCCAAAACCAAACCATAATCGTGTTTCAAATTTGCATGATCCCAGGTTTCGGAAATGTAAAATGTTTTATTCTCCCAATTGGGTTGCTCTCGTTCTCTCCCTCCCTCCCTCCCTTTCCCTCTCTCTGTCTCTCCCTCTCTCTGTATCTCTCTCTCTCTCTCTCTCTCTCAGGCCGTCCCATCATCTGTTCATCCATCCGCCCCTCCAGCCCAGCGGAGATGGGTATTGACATTCTGCATCCGACCTTGAGGACAATCAATCCCCAACCCCACGTGTCCCCATCATCACAGCTACACACACACACGCGCGCGCGCACACACGCACGCACGCACGCACGCACGCACGCACGCACGCACGCACACACACACGCACACAAACACTGTTAAAACTAGAAAAGTGCACTCAGTGGAGTGCAGATCTCCGCCAGGACCGCGTTTTCCCCCAAGCTGACCGATAGACCATGTGAGTGATGAGACATCGCCTGAATGCAATTTGTTAGTGAGTGTTGTCATACTGACATGCTATTGTAAATCATATATTGATTATATGATAACATATGTATGTTATATATATGATTATACGTATATAACAACTCCGCACTCCATCTGGTTGCGAGCAGCGCACCCCCAACGTTTGAAGTCAATCGGATGAATGTTTCTCGAGATAAACTGCTTTTTGTGTTGCCAGTAGGTGGCGCTGTCAAATTGCAAGGAATTCAGCACTGCACTACGTCGAGTTCCCAGCAGAACACTCCCAAAGTTTGAAGTCAATTGGATAAATTGTTCTCAAGATAAACCACTTTTTGTGTTGCCAGTAGGTGGCGCTATGCCGAATTGCATGGAATTCAGCTTCCTGCACTGCGTTGCGTCCCCCTAAGCGCACTCCCCGAGTTTGAAGTTGATGGGACGAACGGTTCTCAAGATAAACCACGTTTTGTGTTGCCAGTAGGTGGCGCTGTGCAGAATTGCACAAAATTTGCCACTGCACTGTGTCGAGTTCCCATCAGCGCACTCCCCAAATTTGAAGTCGATCGGACGAACGATTGTTGACATAAGTCGTTGAGATAAACATTTGTTTTTGTTGCCAGTGAGGTGGCGCTATGCCGAATTGCACGAAAGGAATTCCACTTTCCACTGCGCAAATACCTCTCTGCCTCTCTGCCTCTCTGCCTCTCTGCCTCTCTGCCTCTCTGCGCTGGGAGCGCAGCCGTAATCTCCGTGCAGAGCGCCCAGCGCAGAGAGGTATTTGCGCGTAACAGGTCCTTTTCAAAGCTCTTAGCGCAAAGTAATTGCGCGCTGCTGACGATAGCATAATGCCATCTATCACCACATTTTAGCGCTGAAACGCCTGCTTTGGCTTGTGGCAACCAATGCCCAATACAATTATCACAGGCATGCGCTTGTGTCTGCCCACAATTTGCATTGCGCACGGCGTTAAACGAGCGCAAACGCTAAATTAGCGCTTTTTGGATGATAGAGCCCTATGACTTTCACAATGCTGTGGAAAAAAAATTGTTAGGGTTATATATATATATATATATAGCGTATGCCCTGCAGCTAGTGAGCTAGCGAGGCTGCACAGCGGGCGGGCCTAGGAATCTTGCGCGCTATGCTCTAGCTCGGCTGCTACGTGGCCTCGCCTGCACTATTGGAATAGCTCAACTTCGCATCCATTATGACATCACTCACTGATGACATCATAATTGCTTGAGTGACCATCACTGATCAGATCATGGAGTGCTCGAATGACATCACTCAGCGCACAAAAGCGAGTGTGTTCGCCGAGCAACGCGCGAACACACACACACACAGACACACACACACTCCATCTCTCTTTCCTTCTCTCTCTCTCTCCTCTCTCTCTCTCTCGTCTCCTCCGAGCAGTCTCCTCCGAGAGAGAGAGAGAGAGAGAGAGAGAGAGGAAAAGACCTGCTGCAGACGGGACACGCCCACACAGTCCGCGGGAGAAAAGACAGTCTAAAATCTAATTGATATCATGACTTTTGCCATGACTGTCAAACCTAAATTTATATACTGTAGCGTATCGGGTAATTACGTGTATTGGGGTGTTTCCGTGCTTGGCTAGGAACTGATATGTGTGGGTGTGTTCCTAGGGGGAAGGGGATATATGTGACCAGCGGCCGGGGCGGAGGCCAGTCAGGCCAGGGTGGGCGAGCTGACCGGGTGGTTTAGAGCTAGCAGCGAAGCTAGCTGCTAGGAGCGTGTATTGTGAAGACAAGAATAAAAAGCCTGTACCCACTTCAAGTCTCCAGTTCCTTGGACGAATACCCACTTCGTTACATTGGTGCCAGACAGTAAAGCGGTAACGCCTCTGATTCGGCCGAGAGGGGAGAGGGTGAGAAGGAACGGCAAAAGAGACGGGTGGTGCGGCTTTTTGGCTCTAGAAACTAGCGCTAGTAAGTTAGCTACCAGGGGTGCTAACTGCTAACTGCTAGCTGCTAAAACCACGTGCGATGGTGCGCGGAGAATCAAGTATCTCCGGAGAATGGCCATCGGTGAACGGGAGGAAAGGAGAGCTGACGGCGGGGATCAGCTCGATGCTGGCGGGCATGGAGGCCCGTGTGTTGAGAGAGGTCGGACGGCTGGTGCAAGAGACTCCTGCCTGGGCAGTAGAGGTGATGCGGGCGCTGCGAGAAGTCATGCAGCGGGTGGACTTGATGAGCGCGGAGGTAATGCAGCGGGGAGAGCGGCCGGAAGAGCCACGGAAGAGACTGTGTTGGACCTGCAGAGAGCCGGGCCACGTGGCGAGGTGGTGCCGATGCGGTTCCGGGAGACGGACCGGGTATGCGGGACAACGACATGGACAGCAGGGAGCCTGCTGGGCATGTAGCGCGATCGGACATCTAGCCAGAGAGTGTCCAGAGGCTGTCGGAGATCGGGGGACAGCGGGAGAAGAGAGACGTGCAGGCGGCAGACAGGTGAGACTCTGCTGGACTTGCCAGTCACCGGAGCACTTGGCCAGGGACTGCACTGAGAGTGTGGAGGCCGGAGGTGAGACGCAGGCTGGGAAGAGCGTGAACAGCCAGAGGGAAGAGAGGGACATCGTCTGCAGCGTTGTTACAGTCGGGAGAGCGACGCTCGTGTCTCCGAGTGAGCGAGAGGGGTTACCGCCGGGGGAACCGGCCCAGCCTAACCGCTATACACCCCCTAACGTTGCACTGCGGAGAGCCGAGGGGAAGATCGACGCCGGTGGTGTTCGCTCTGCTGTCCTCAACCCTGGAGGAGGGGGACGGAAAAACGAGCGGAGAGCCGAGGGGAAGATCGACGCCGGTGGTGTTCGCTCTGCTGTCCTCAACCCTGGAGGAGGGGGACGGAAAAACGAGCGAGTGCGAGGCCGGGAGGACGACGCCAGGGTCAGCTGGAGAGTCGACGGGCGCGAGTGGAGACCGGAGGACGAGGATGTCAATCCGGTGCTCGTTCGTGCATTTGCTACTGGAACAAACAAAAAAGGGGGGACCGAAAAGAGTGCTTCAGGGGAATTGGTGAAGCTGGGAAAAGGGGGGATGGAAATGGGGTTTAAAAGGGACTAAATGTGGGAAATGTGGGTTGAATTTAAATGTGTGAAAAAGAAAGGAAATAATGAAAACTAGACATTATGGAGTGCCTAATGGGAAACTAGACATTATGGGGGTACCTAATGGAAAACTAGACATTACGGAGTACCTAATGAAAACTGGACATTATGACGGGGGTGCTGAAAAGAAAAGACTGTTGTTGGGGAATTATAATTTGATGTGGTGATGGGAAAAATATTGTGTTGGGTGTGTTTTGGTACAGGGGGATGTGTGTGGGTTGTGCATGTCGCGTGGAAGCGACATTAAATTTGTGTGGGGGATATGTAGCGTATCGGGTAATTACGTGTATTGGGGTGTTTCCGTGCTTGGCTAGGAACTGATATGTGTGGGTGTGTTCCTAGGGGGAAGGGGATATATGTGACCAGCGGCCGGGGCGGAGGCCAGTCAGGCCAGGGTGGGCGAGCTGACCGGGTGGTTTAGAGCTAGCAGCGAAGCTAGCTGCTAGGAGCGTGTATTGTGAAGACAAGAATAAAAAGCCTGTACCAACTTCAAGTCTCCAGTTCCTTGGACGAATACCCATTTCGTTACAATACTTTGCGACGTTCATCATCGTTCAAATTTGGCTGGTGGCTTGTTAACATAGGTTCGTTCCTGTGATGTGATGAACTCAAAATGCTAAATAATAAAAAAATATTTCTGGTTTCCAGGGACTTTAAGCAACAGATCACGACAGGCCGTGTGGTAGATGCTCATTATACCACACTCTGGCTAATGCTTGTGCTAACGTTAGTTAACGCTAATGTTTCCATTTCGGTAGGCAGCTAGCAAACATTGTTGTCTAGCAAACGGCTAGTCTCGCAGTGCCAGCTGTAGATGATAGCTACGTCTGGAGCACAACTCTCAAAAGTGGTTAACCCCAAGACACAAACTAGAATGACCGCGCCACGGATATATGCCTCCGCCAACAAGTGAACAGTCGACATGCATGTCTGTCCAGACTTTGACGTTTGAGCCAAATGTGAAGAAATGTCGTCAAGGTGTTACTGAGATATGGCGTTAACAAGCTTGAAAATGGTGGTCATGAGGTCACAGTGACCTTGACCATCGACCACCAAAATGTAATCAGTTGATCCTTGAGTCCAAGTGGATGTTTGAGGCAAATTCGATGAAATTCCGTCAAGGCGTTCCTGAGATATCACGTTAACGAGCCTGAAATGAGTGGTCGTGATGTCACAGTGACCTTGAACTTGACCACCAAAATCCAATCAGTTCATCGGTGAGTCCAAGTGGACATTTGAAGCAAATTGGAAGAAATTCCGTCAAGGCGTTCTTGAGATATTGCATTGACAAGCTTGAAAATGGGGTTTGTGAGGTCACAGTGACCTTAACCTTTGTCCTTTGACCACCAAAATGTAAGTAGTGCATCCTTGAGTCCAAGTCGACATTTGAGGCAAGTTTGATGAAATTCCGTCAAGGCGTTCCTAAGATATCGCGTAGAGCATGAAACGAGCGGTCGTGAGGTCACAGGGATATTGAACTTTGAGCTTTGACCACCAAAATCTGATCAGTTCATTCTTGAGTCCAAGTGGATGTTTGAGAGAAATTCGAAGAAATTCCATCAAGGCGTTCCTGAAATATCACGTTAACGAACTTGGAAATGGCGTTTGAGAGGTCATAGTGACCTTGACCTTTGACCTTTGATTACCAAAATCTAATCAGTTCATCCTTGCATACAAGTGGACGTTTGAGCCAAATTCGAAGAAATTCCATCAAGCCGTTCCTGAGATATGGCGTTAACGAAATTGGGAATGGCGTTCGTGAGGTCACAGTGACCTTGAACTTTGACCTTTGACCACCAAAATCGAATCAGTTCATCCAGTCCATCCAAGTCGCAAATTTGATGAAATTCCATCAAGGCGTTCCTCAGATTAACTCATTCACTGCCAATATCTGACTGGCATTTTTGGCACAGGCCAAGTATTTCCATAATGTTTGGTCATCTTTCAAGACCCACAGTAAATTCTGTACTAGGACTACAGTGATGTCCAATACCTCGAAATGAAGATCTAAGTCTCTACTTTCATCCCCAAAAAGAACGTTAGCTTTTAGCATGTTCTGTACTCTACTTATAACCCTTTTTATACACCCCATGTTCACCAAAAAAGCCTGTCTGGGAAGAGAAAAGGGAGAAAAAAGCATTTTTGTAAAAGGGCACAATCTCAGGCATAACAGTGTGTGACAGACAGACAGACACACCGACAGACAGACAGACAGACAGACAGACAGACACACACACACACACACACACACACACACACACACACACACACACACACACACACACACACACACACACACACACACACACACACACACGATCCCCCTTTTAGATTTCTAACCCAACATAGGATAAGCAATAACCACGCCCTGTGGCGCTGGGATTGGCCAGGAGCAACACTGGAGGGCACGCAGCCCAGCGATTTCATGAACCAACTGAAGAGCTCTTGAGAAGGACAGCGGGCTGCTGTGAGTGCCTTCTGCCCGCTGCTGCCTAGCTGTTCCTGTGTTTATTTTTGATTTGTTCTGGTCCTCGTCCTCGTCCCTGTCATATCAACTCTGCTATTTGATCGTTCCCGTTTTCCCCTCGGCTATTCAACACGTCCTCACCGCCCTCGCAAACTGATCGATCATTTCCTCATTCCTCCGATGATCAAACACATCTCTTGATTACTTTCTCCCGTTTTCTCATGGCTGGCACAGAGGAAGGCGACTCCAGCTCGTGCAGCGCGCCGAGGGCGTTTCAATGTAGTTTCTCCTGTCTGCACAAGGAAGCGTTACCCGTTTTGCTGCTTTTCCTCTCGCTCAATTTCAAAACAACAGCTGCGGTATGTGTTTGATCGCGTGCTGTCGGCTACCCTTTGAAGGCAGGGACCTGTGTCTGTGTGACAGGCTGGGCAAGTGTTTGCTGCAGGCGCTGCACCAATAAAAACAAAAACACGTCAAACACGTCCTTGGCGGGGAAGGCCATTGCTGATAACACGTCAAAGACGTCTTTGGCGGTGAATGAGTTAACGAACATCGGACGGACGGACGGACGGATGTTGTCGGACTGTAATATGATGCTCTTATGACATCA
Organism: Poromitra crassiceps; assembly: GCF_964638095.1. Taxonomy (NCBI): domain Eukaryota; kingdom Metazoa; phylum Chordata; class Actinopteri; order Beryciformes; family Melamphaidae; genus Poromitra; species Poromitra crassiceps. Next base: position 13,831,535 of record NC_139640.1, on the reverse strand, counting down.
CTGATGATCACTGATAATCTCACAACTTCGCATCACTGATGACATCACAATTGCTCTCATGATATCACTGATGATGTAGCAATGCCACGGCCGAGCCCATCCTGCAGCTAGGTTGCTGTGCGGGCTCCCCTGCTCTTATGACATCACTGATGATGTCATGACTTCGCATCTTATGACATCACTGATGACATCATCAGTGATTTATGACATCACTGATTACATCATCCGTGATGTCACTATGACATCATCAGTGGGACTTTATGACATCACTGATCACAATGCCTCTGTGTGTGTGTGTGTGTGTGTGTGTGTGTGTGTGTGTGTGTGTGTGTGTGTGTGTGTGTGTGTGTGTGTGTGTGTGTGTGTGTGTGTGTGTGTGTGTGTGTGTGTGTGCGTGCGTGTGTGTGCGTGTGTGCAGTGGGACAAAAACAGAGAAACAAGCAGAGAAACATTGCCCACATGCTCCCATATATATATAATGTATTTATATATATATATATACAGTATATATATATATATATATATATATATATATATATATATATGTATACTGTGTGTGTGTGTGTGTGTGTGTGTGTGTGTGTGTGTGTGTGTGTGTGTGTGTGTTAGTATTTCCTGCTACAGTTACATGAGATCTGCTTGTGATTTTGGAAGTTCCATCTGCATTTAGAGTCATTTTGATATTAGAGCGTTTCTATACAAACCAGATAGAGTCATGTCACCTGCCTTTAAGGACTTTGACTGTCTGTGGTAGCAATCTCACACCTTTTTTTTTATGGCCAGTGGTATGAATGTTGCTTTTATTATTATTTTTGTTGTTTTGTTGTTGTTTGTTGTTGTAACTAGGATACATACAGAAATATATATATCCATCGCATTGTTTTTAAACCTGTACATGATCTCAATAACTCATAATAATTGAACCAACAATGGCAGATGGAACTTTTCTTCCCCAAGGTCACAACAGTCAAATCATCAATAGTTCCTTAGTAGATCGAATGGTGACAGGATGAATTCATGCCTACCTCTGACTGGAGGGAGATCCATTCTGCAGCGTGCTGCTGCTGGGGCGTCCCGTGTGTGTGTGTGTGTGTGTGTGTGTGTGTGTGTGTGTGTGTGTGTGTGTGTAGGTGTACGTGTAGGTGTGTGTGTGTGTGTGTGTGTGTGTGTGTGTACATATAGGTGTGTGTGTCTGTCTGTGTGTGTGTGTGTGTGTGTGTGTGTGTGTGTGTGTGTGTGTGTGTGTAGGTGTACGTGTAGGTCTGTCGGTCTGTGTGTGTGTGTGTGTGTGTGTGTGTGTGTGTGTGTGTGTGTGTGTGTGTGTGTGTAAGCTTTCTCAGTGAGAACAATGTTTATGGTTGAATGAGCTTATTGTGAGACATGTATGAAGTGTGTTGGTGGTTTGAGTGAGTTTTGGAGGTGAGATGATGAAGATGCATGTTGGTAATGCAGACTGTATGAAGAGTTTTGAAAAAGTGGCTTCAGTTTTGACCAATAAAAACACTCTATTTGAGTTTTTTTCTTCCAACTCTGTTTTTTGAGTAAATAATTATGTTTATTTAATTTCATATTATTATTTTTATTTTTATTTGTGTACCACCATGCTGACCACATGCATGCACTGTTTTTATATCTGAATGTTTTTTCAACAAAGATAGATAGATAGCATGATACAATCTGAACTGTGAGTTTTGTGATCTGTT
>NC_139640.1:13814832-13819832 GCF_964638095.1 Poromitra crassiceps | reverse complement strand
GACCATAACATTGTTCTCTTTGAATCCTGTTTCTATGTTACCCCTCTGAATAGACGTACCAGACGCTCTCGCATTCTTAATAATCAATCTGCTGCTAAATTTTCTTCTGTTTTTACTGAACATCATAACAGTCTCCTCCTCCGCTCAGACTTAAACGACCTGGTCAGCTGTTTTAATGACATTTGTGCACAAACTCTTGATGCCATTGCCCCTCTTACTACCAGGTCGGTACGTGCCATGAATCCCTCCCCATGGATGAATGACACGATACGTAATTTGAAAAGGAACTGTAGACGAGCGGAGCGCATTTGGAAAAAGACTAAACTTCACGTTCATCACCTCCAAATGAAATAACTTTTATTTAATCTCAATTGCACCATTAAGAATGCGAGAACAGAATACTTTTCTGGTCTAATTGATGCCAATAAGCACAATTCGAGATTTCTATTTGATACAATCAATCAACTTCTGAATCCTGCTCCTCAAAGTGAAATAGCTTGCTCTTTAATTAACTGTGATGACTTTTTATCATTTTTTGTGGAAAAGATCAATGGTATCCGATCGAATATCACCCTCCCTACTTCATCTACATCTCCCAACGGTACCTGCCCTATTCTCCTCACCCAATTTACTCAGATTTCTCTACAAGATCTACTTGAGGTCGTAGCTCATATGCGCGCATCCTCCTCCCGCTTAGACTGTCTGCCTACTAAATTTCTTAAAGAGGTTATTGATGTCATTGCACCCTCTTTGCTGCGTATTATTAATATTTCACTCTCCTCTGGTTGTATACCTGATGATTTCAAACTCGCCAGCGTCCATCCCCTCCTCAAAAAACCCAGCCTTGACCCATCCGAGCTACAAAATTACAGGCCCATCTCCAAGTTACCATTCCCATCAAAAATCCTGGAAAAGGTCGTTGCTAAGCAACTCCTGGAGGTGATAAATGGTGACGATATTTTTGATAAATTTCAGTCTGGCTTCCGCCAGCAGCACAGCACCGAAACAGCTTTGCTCAGGGTGACTAATGATATCCTCATGCATGCTGATGCGGGGGAACACACCATCTTAGTGCTGCTTGATTTAAGTGCAGCATTCGATACCATTGATCACTCCATCCTTATAGAGAGGCTACAACAATGGGTTGGTATCTCTGGCACTGCTCTGAAATGGTTCTCCTCCTACCTTTTAAACAGGTCATTTTCTGTGTCTTTTGGTGACTGTGTTTCTGCATCTGCTCCTCTGTCGTGCGGGGTCCCTCAAGGATCAATTCTTGGCCCCATCCTTTTTGGTTGTTACATGCTTCCCCTTGGTTTATTAATAAGTAGTTTCTGTAACATATCCTACCATTGTTATGCTGATGACACGCAACTTGTCAGTCAAACCAAATGATCACAGCAACCTGAATATTCTCCAGGACTGTTTGGCTGCCATAAAGAATTGGATGTCTCTCAATTTCCTCCAGCTAAACTCAGAGAAAACAGAGATTCTGGTCATTGCTCCTGATCACTTTGCTAGAGATATTAATCAGGATTTAGGTCCCCTTGCAAATAACATTAAACCCTCAGCCAGAAACTTAGGCGTTATTTTTGACCCATATCTGAACTTTCAATTACATGTAAAAAAAACAGTTCAGTGCTGCTTTCTTCACCTCCATAATATAGCAAAAATTAAATCAATCCTCTCAGCTAAAGATATGGAAACACTCATTCACGCTCTCATTTCCTCACGCTTAGATTACTGTAACTCTCTCTTTTCATGCCTCAGTGATGCTACCTTGTCCAGGCTACAACTTATTCAGAACGCAGCTGCAAGGCTGTTGACCAGGACTAGCCGTAGGACCCATATTACGCCGGTTCTGGCCTCCTTGCACTGGCTGCCAGTACGACAGAGAATCCAATTCAAAATTTTAATGATTACTTTTAAAGCTCTACGGGGCTTAGCCCCGACTTATATTTCTGAACTGCTGCAGTTTTACACCACATCAAGGCCACTTAGGTCCTCTGACCAAGAGCTGTTAGTGGTCCCCCGTTCCAGACTCAGAACAAGAGGTGAGCGGGCGTTCTCTGTTCTGGCGCCTACTTTATGGAATGGCCTCCCTCTCTCTGTGAGACTGGCTGATTCAGTGTCCACTTTTAAAACACTTCTTAAAACCCACTTATTTACACAGACTTTTTATTCAATCTTAAATCTTATCCCACTTATTTGCTGTACCTTTTGATTGCTGGATTGTCTGCACTTTATGGCCGGTGCGCCTCATGCCTTCTTATTACTTTATTTTAATTTGTGCTTGTTGATGCTGTTTCTTGCATTGTGTTTATTTGCCTAATTGTTTATTGTGTTTTGTTTGATCCTGCTGCCTGTTTTTATTGTGAAGCACTTTGTGATCTCTGGATTTGAAAGGTGCTATATAAATAAAGCATTACTTACTTACTTACTTACTTACCTAAGAGATTTCATCCACTATTCATTTTTCCATAGACGTTTAGAAAAATCCTTACAAAAGGAGTTTTACTGGTCAAACCATTCAGCTATTTAGAACCAGGAGAGAGCAGAGAACATGTCACAAAGAAGAAGAGAAAAGGGGCGGTGGGGAGGACCTGCTTCTCCTTCATGGAGAAATGTTCTATGGTCTCTCACCATCCTAAATCTATGGATTGTAAATTGACTGCATTTATATAGCGCTTTTATCCAAAGAGCTTTACAATGTGCCTACATTCACCCATTCACACACCGAGGGCGGCCAGCTGCCACGCAGGGTGCTGGCACAGCCATCGGGAGCAATTTGGGGTTCAGTGTCTTGCCCAAGGACACTTCGACATGCAGACTGGAGGAGCTGGGGATCGAACCACCGACCTTCTGGTTGGTGGACGACACGCTCTACCTCCTGAGCCACAGCCGCCCCTATCTAGCTGAATTGTTTGGTTTGACCAAGTAAAAATCTTTTTATAAAGATGTTATAAAACGTCTATTAAAAAATGAATGGTGGATGGAATCCCTAGGTCGTATGCAGAACCCGGAAGAGGGTGTGACTTTGGCACTTTATAGATCACATGATTGTGATGTTTACTGGCAACTTAGGGAGATCTTAGGGACCACATGCACTGTTTTTATATTTGAATGTTTTTTCAATATAGATAAAAGAGCCAGAGTATCACATTTTTAATTATTATTTTTGCTGAACTGAAAACTGATCTGATCTGTGACTCAATAGCGTGATACAATCTGAACTGTGAGTTTTGTGATCTGTTTCAGTCCTAATTCAAAGTGACTTTACTTATTTTACTAATGACTCTCTTGTCTCTGTTCAGATGTCAGGTTGGTGGGAGGAGCCAGCAGCTGTGCTGGTGAACTGGAGGTGAAACAACATGGAGTCTGGAGACCAGTGGATGACAGGTACTCTGCCTGGATCCTGAAGTTAGCAGCTGTAGTGTGCAGACAGCTGGACTGTGGCTCTGCTGTTTCCACAGAAAGGAGAAAGGCTTCCTCATATAGATCTGTATGGATGTTCAGTTCTTCCTGTCTTCAGTCTGGATCTACACTGAGGGAGTGTTTACTAACACTGTCTTACGCTTCATCTGACAGCCTGCAGATCAACTGCTCAGGTAACACCATCAATAACGTGTGTGTGTGTGTGTGTGTGTGTGTGTGTGTGTTTGTGTGTGTGTGTGTGTGTGTGTGTGTGTGTGTGTGTGTGTGTGTGTGTGTGTGCACGTGTGTGTGTGTGTGTGTGTGTGTGTGTGTGTGTGGACTCTGGGTTGCTGCACTCAGCTCCCATAACTCTTCACCACACAGTGATCTATAATGTTTTTGTAACTTGTTAAAATTGCTCTTTCTCATGCTCTCTCTCTCTCTTTTTCTCTCTCTCACACACACACACACACACCCCCACACACACACACACACACACACACACACACACACACACACACAGACACACACACACACACACACACACACACACACACACACACACACACACACACACACACACACACTCTCACAAATTCAAATTCAAATAGCTTTATTGGCATGAATGTCATAACAACAATATTGCCAAAGCATCAAGAAACAATCACATTCAACATTCAACATCACTACTCATGAATAATACAATAATACAATACATACAATGCAATAATAATACACATTAATGATGAAACATCTCTCTCTCACTCAATCCCTCCCTCTCTCTCACTCAATCCCTCCCTCTCTCTCACACACACACACACACTCACTCTCTCTCCTTCCCTCTCTCTCTCTCTCTCATTCATTCACTCTCGCTCTCTCTCTCTCTCCCTCTCTCTCATTCACTCCCTCTCTCACTCTCTCTCTCACCCTCTTTCTCACCCTCTCTCTCTCTCTCTCTCTCTCTCTCTCTCTCTAATTCAATTTAAAGAGGTGTTATTGGATGTATCACATGATCATAGTGAATATAAAGCACATTGCACAGGGTTGTACAAAGTAGCCTCCCATTATTTTACATAAAACAATGTTACTGTAACATGAGAGTACAAAAATACAACCATGTCAGCAACATTTTCTAATGTGTGTGTGTGTGTGTGTGTGTGTGTGTGTGTGTGTGTGTGTGTGTGTGTGTGGTGTTGCTCTGGAATACTTTGGTGACCCTCCCCCCCCCTCTCTCTCTCTCTCTCTCTCTCTCTCTCCAGAGTCTGTGAGGCTGGTGAATGGTACTAGTCTGTGCTCAGGCAGACTGGAGGTGAAGTCTAACCAGTCATGGTCCTCAGTGTGTGAAGCTGACTTTGACCAGCAGGATGCAGAGGTGGTCTGTAGGGAGCTTGACTGTGGGGCTCCTTCAGTCCTCCAGGGGGCGCTCTATGGAGACAGGGAGACTCCAATGTGGACCAAAGAGTTCCAGTGTGAAGGCAGTGAGTCTGTTCTCCTGGACTGTGGAAGCTCAGGCTCAGCTAGAAACACCTGCTCACCTGGCAAAGCTGTTGGACACACCTGCTCAGGTAGGAGAGGATCTGCAGCTTGGA
>NC_139640.1:13792332-13807332 GCF_964638095.1 Poromitra crassiceps | reverse complement strand
ATTTTTTTAAATTCCTATGACCATGGTAGCTTATTAGTGCTTAACCACCCCTCTTAAATTATGGACTTATGGGAATTATGGGAAATCATCTTTCTTTCATTATATCCTCTCCCTGGGGTGTCTGGACTACTAACTGTTAATATTACATGTCTAGATATAGGCATGCTATCCTATGATACTATACATACCATACCATACTATACTATACTAGATAGATATATATGCTATACTTAATTGTCTACTAAATTGGCACATTTCCCAGTCAAAAAGAGGGTAAATTGGCACGCTTTTCAGTCAGAAATTGTTTTATTTGTGTTACGGTATATGTAAAGCTACATTCAAAATGTTTCCAGTCTTTCAACACAATATTATGACAATCTACCCTTCCTGAGACCATGTCATCCACTAGGGCAACACCATCATCGTCATTCACATCTGAGTCTGTCAGCTGTGCACCAAGCTCTTCTTCACTGTGTTGGTTGGCACATGTTTGTAGTTTGCACAGGTTTGTGCATTTCAGACTGTTATTGAGACATGTGCACTCTGGTGGTTTGCACGACCTCACACACTTGCAGGAGAGCAACTGCAAGACGGCACCTGGTGCTGGGGAACCGTGCATCCACTGGATTTCAAGCTGCCCCTCATCATCTGTGGTCCACCTATGGTCCTTAACTCATTGAGTGCCAAGGACGTCTTTCGACGTCCAATTAAATAGTGACGTAGAGTGCCAAGGACGTCTTTCGACGTCCAATGCGTTTTTTGACGGTGGGACGTCGATCAAAGCCTTCTGCATCTCCTGTACAAATATTGTAGCTATTGGAGGTCTATAACCTATTTTACAGAACCCTTAGGTGGCGACAGTGCTCTCCAGATTACAGAAAGGCAGAGAAAAACAGAGAATAAGTCGTTGGGGAAACGGAAATCGCATCGCATCCATATGCATCGATATGCATGAAGCGTTTTAACGTTAGATGTGCCTGCAGCAGCCAATCTGCTCCCACAATTGAGCTCCTCCGTGTCTGCTGCGACAGCCCATCCGCATGATCAGCCGTGGAGTTGTTATTATTCTCAACTGGAAGCATAGGAGCCGGTGACAAACACACGCGGAACGCTATAAAAAAGCTGGATGTCGCGCACCCTTCACTGTGCACAGCAAACTCAGCAGAGAGCCACCAGAGACACTCCCATACGGGGGAGGAGTGTGCAGTTGAGGGGTGGGAGGGGGGGGGGGGGGCACGCAGAGCAGCACACAACACCCAGACAGACCCAGACAGCAGGACAGGATTGGCAAACGCAAGCCAGAATATCCGATGCCCACCAGCAGCAAATCAAGACCAGCAAGAAGCTGCAACCAGCAGCGCACGCTGCCAAACAAAATTCCCTGGCCTTCACTGTTTTATTGAAGGAAATTATTTTTGAGGTGTGATATGGGCTGATATATGTGCCACCTCAAATTGAATTTGAATTGCTCAACTTGAATTCGAAATTTTTCATTTTGAATTTGAATTGCTCTTTTTGAATTCGAATTTTTTCATTTTGAAATTGAATTGCTTTATTTGAATTCAAATTTTTTCATTTTGAAATTGAATTGCTCTATTTGAATTTGAATTGCTCTATTTGAATTCGAATTTTTTCATTTTGAAATTGAATTGCTTTTTTATTTTGAAATTTTTAAACTGAATCTGAATAGCATAATTTTAAACTGAATTTATTTGCTTTGAAATTATTCAGTTTCCACATTCCTATTTCAAAATTCAATTCAAAATTTTCAGAATCTTGTGTTCAAAAATTTCAACATGTGTGTGCGCCATCCGGGTCCTCAAGGAGGAAGAGGAGGAAGGAGGAAGAGCAATCGAGCGCAGATTGACCGAACTCCTTTTTGGCCGAGGCACCAGAAACCCACCCACTCCCGCTAGAACTATTTGGTCTTGTTGTATTCAGGTTCGCTACAATCATAGAAGACCACTTTGAGTTGAACAAGGATGTTTATACAGTATATATCATTGAACAGTACATGACAGCGAATCTCGTGAACCCGGAACTGATCCTCCCCCGACCCTGTGACATCATCAACAGGTCAACATCATGTACTGAGATTACACCACAGGTCTTTGCTCCCGCGGATGTATTAAAGTAGCCGCCCACCAGTCTTTCCATTGTCTGCTCATCATCATGGACGAGAGGACACCAACCACGGTAAATACCAACTGGTTACCATGTATTTTCACTGGCATAACGTAACGTAGCTACACCAGCTGAGCTTGTTTCTGTGGCAGTTAGCCTAGTTGGCTAGCTAGCTAGCCAACTAGGCTAACTGCTAGCTAGCCAACTAGGCTAACTGCCACAGAAACAAGCTACGGATCGATGTGTGATTTCCAGGTAAGAATAAACGCACAATGTTGAGCATTTAACATTACATGTTATTCACAGGTATATGCCACACTATATATTATCTCAGAAACTAGCGTAATTGTGTTTGGTAAGATAAAGACATTTGATAAATGAATGAATTTTCCTTGTAGGCTGTAGCTAGAACAGTATGTTGCTATAGCTAGCGAGGTGGAGGTAACGTTAACGTTAGCTAGATTAGGCTACGGTAGCATTATCGATCTAATGAATTCTAGCCGTAAACATTTCAGAAGCTAGGTTAGCAACGCTGGCCACACATGTAACATACAGTAACTACTATGTTTTCTATTATTAGAGATTCCAAGAAGAGAGAACATTGCCTCTGGCGATGACTAACTGTGACGGTGGGATGGGGAACAGGACAACTGCTAGCTGTGTCTATCACGGACCCAAACCTGCAGACTGCAGCAGATACCCGCAGATTTGGAGAGATGTTCTGCAACCACCATACTCTTGTGTCTCCATGCTACTACACATCATTTTGCTCCTTGTATGGGATGAAGACCCGTCGTTGACGTTGGGGAAGACAGCTTTTATGTTGTAGCCACTTTGAGTCCAGTTTTTGTTGATGTGAGTAATGTTCAGATAGAGGGATGCTATTTACTATCTAGCTGCTGTCACTATGCATTATCAAATACCTACATTAATCAAATCCAGTCAAGAACATAGGGTCTGCCTGGGAAAATATGTAATTTAAAAATGGAAAGCATGTAGGAACCCTGCCAATCATCTTGCATATTGATATTTGTGGCTGTGAAGAACAGTCTTAATCTATACAGTGATATGCAGGCTACCTTTAAATTTTATAAAACATGTACAGTACTTGTTAGTAGTTTCATGTTTGGTTTTACCTGTAAGAAATAAGGACATTTCTATCTGTGCCTTTTATTTACCATCACAGCATAAATGACTGCATAACCCCTCCTAATGTGATGTCAGAAAATCTAAGTAATTATGCATGACATTACATTTCAGGACATGTGGCATAGAATCTTTTTTTATTCCAAAATAACAGATGTGGGACACAATCAATTAACTATTCATACTGTTTGCAACAGTAACATTTACAGTGCTGAATAATGGAGTTGCATGAATATGAGTGTGCACTGATGATGTGGCCTGCAAAGATGGGTTAGTGTTAGTGACCGGCAGCATTTAATTTAGAAATGTTATAGTGTAACCTACATAGAAAAAAGTTTTACCTGGGCACTTCACAGACTGCCTGAAGTAAAGACATATGGAGCACTCTTTTCTGTCTGCACGTTTATTAATAGGGGCTGAGTGACATTTCGACAGATAATCTTCTTCTAGTCTTCTTCAGAGTCAAAAAGACTTCAATGTTAGACTTTTTAAAATGTTAGTTGTACAAAATCCCCCCACCAGTTCAGCCGCACCTAACCAGCCACACCTGGGGCCCTGATTGAGCTGCACCTGGGCTAAAAAAAGGGCGGTTGATTGGGTGAAGCCCAGTAGGCCAGGCTCAGTTTGCCATGTATGCTGTTGAGAGGAGGCTGCTCTGCTCTGTTCTTCCCAATTGATTGTCCATGTGCAGATGCATCGTTTGAAGTGTTAGTTTATTATAGTTAGTTCCTTTGAATATTGATTGAGTATTTGATTTGAATAAGATTTATTATATTACTTTACAGTTGAATTTGTTTTGCCTTGTTTGATCAAATCCTTTGTTAATACCTTGTTTGTCTTTTAGGCCAAATCATCTGTCCACATGATTTTCCATCATTAATCAAGGGATTTGGTTTGTAAATAAAAACCCTTGGCATTAGTTCCTCTGAATCCTCCTCATTCCACCTGGATGTCTCACTTGCTGAGGCTACACCTGTAACCTCCACCTTTACAGTTTAACACAGTGTTAGTGTCAGAGGTATGCACCTTGCTGCTACAAACTGAACATTTTCTAGTTGGAAAAAATAAGATTACTATATACTATAATTAATTGGGCTATATTTCATATGCTACATTTCAAAAGACAATCTGTGATGACATGTTTCCTGTCACACCTAGCCCTCATTCGCAGCTTGACAGAAAACATTGTTCAGGCTCTGGAGATGGATGTACTGGTAGTCCTTTATCAATGCTCTCCAAAACACATCCTACAGGAGAACATAAAACTGTTATTCTTTGCAATTCTTTTAAAAATCAATGCTAAAACATTTTAGGTTAAAATATTGACACAAGTAACTGGTGAGCTGCAGATGATGTAAACGTTTGTAATAAATGTTATCTCTTCTACTTCAACCTCTGTCTAGTCTGGTCAATTATAGACAAGATACACTTAGCCTACTGTAACACAGTCTTGGGGTTTGTCTTCCTTGTCTAGAATGGACACAAGGACACTACTGCAACAACAGCCTTATGTGCAGGGTGAGAATCTAGCACTGCAGCTAAATGCTGGTGAAATACTAAAGTGGCTGGTAGATTTAAGACGCAAAATAATTAATTTCCCACTCTGGTAACGTCCAACATGGTGTTAGCTGTAGCCTAACACCAGCAAAGAGACAACTTGTGTGATGACAATTCATTTAACACTAGCCGGTTGCCAATATTGACTGCATCAAAGATGTAGCAAAGTAGTATTACTATTACTATTAAAACGATTATGAATTATATTCGCTAAACATTATCTGAACAGACTTACCAGCGGCTTCGTTCTGTGATGCGTTTGTTATGGTTTGTTCACACTTCCTATACGTCCTGTTTGCGGGAATATCATTGGCTGATTCAAGTCATGTGACGCTAAAACGAGCATTTGATTGGTTTTTGCGATAGCACTGCCATAACGTTTCCCTGATCTAATAAGTTACGTTTTCATTAAACTGCGTTCGATTTGAGGCTGCCAACAAACGGAATCGTGTTCAGAAGAATTTTATTTAGTTCATATGAAAAAAGCATCTAACCTCAAAATGGGGATCGATCATCTCAAAAACTAAAGCAGATAGCAGCCTTCGGCCCCTCACCTAAAAAGGAGTTAGGTCAATCAGCGCTCGATTGCTCTTCCTCCTTCCTCCTCTTCCTCCTTGAGGACCCGGATGGCGCACACACATGTTGAAATTTTTGAACACAAGATTCTGAAAATTTTGAATTGAATTTTGAAATAGGAATGTGGAAACTGAATAATTTCAAAGCAAATAAATTCAGTTTAAAATTATGCTATTCAGATTCAGTTTAAAAATTTCAAAATAAAAAAGCAATTCAATTTCAAAATGAAAAAATTAGAATTCAAATAGAGCAATTCAAATTCAAATAGAGCAATTCAATTTCAAAATGAAAAAATTTGAATTCAAATAAAGCAATTCAATTTCAAAATGAAAAAATTCGAATTCAAAAAGAGCAATTCAAATTCAAAATGAAAAATTTCGAATTCAAGTTGAGCAATTCGAATTCAATTTGAGGTGGCACATAAATCAGCCCATAGTGTGACTACATCAGAAAATTAGCTTCAGAGTCAGTGATGTGTTTGAAATGTTTAATTTCACAAAAGGGTCATTATCTCAGCTTCTAGAAAAAAACGTCTCTTTTTGGTTAAATCAAGCTATCTTCTCCGGCTGATAACTAAAGAACGGAAAATTATATCAATAAACCTGTTTTTGCTGATGATAGAAGAGAGTCTCATCGTTCTTTTTGCGTGTTCAGTGTTTACATAGTAATATCACACAATATTCTGTGGGCCTCGAGAAATCACTGAAAAAAGCTCTGAAACTCTGGCACTGGGGAGCGTCCATTCTCCAAAAGTGGCTGGCACTCAATGAGTTAAAGTACAGTCCATTGTTGATATCATGGGAAATTCCTTTGTGAATCCACTCAGTCCAGATGAATATGAGTTTGTCAGCTTGTCAACTGCAACTGTTGCCCCGCCAGATGTAGCCAACCTGCATGATTCCAGCCACAACATCCAGCAGTGGAGGAAACTGCTCTACAGCGCTGCCAGCAAAGTCAGTCTGATCAAATTCTTGTTTGAGGAATGGAAAGGACCCAAACACAGATAGAAACTACAAGACAAGGCCTTATATGTTACCTGTGAAGTAGTCTGCTTCAAAATCAACAAGAACCAATGGGAGGAGGTAACACAGCTCAAATCCTCTCAGGAAGAAGCTGACACCTGCATGCTAATGCATGCTCTCCATGTAGCAGAGTCTGGCTTCAAGGCAATGATCATCATGGCAGATGCAGATGTCCTGCTACTGACTCTGGGTTGGAGCAAGGACATCCCATGCCCACAGGGCCGTAGCTAGCTATGAGGACGGGGAGGTCCGGACCTCCCCTAATATTTCAGCCTGCCAAAAAAAAAAAAAAAAAATTTTTTTTTTTTTTTTTTTTTTTTTTGCAGGCCAGGCCAGGCCACTCACTGAACAGCAGGCCAGGCGCCGCCTACTGGTTTACTAGTGGTTTTATTACTTTATTCAGGTTTAAAGTGGGTGCATCTCATTGTAGAATTGGACTTGGCCCAAATTGGGCTTCAAATGGCCCAAATCAGGCTTCAAACGGCCCAAATCTGGCTTTAAACGACCCAAATAGGGCTTCAAACGGCCCAAATCTGGCTTCAAACGGCCCAAATTGGGCTTCAAACGCCCCAAATTGAGCTTCAAACGCCCCAAATGAGAGCTGAGCAGGTGGTGACATGAAAGAGAATATACTGAATAATGACATCACAACAGTATAATCCTAATGTTGATTTAAAATGATATATTACTCTAAATATGGCTTAAAAAGGGGGAAAAAAAAGCTCAATTTTTTTTCGGCAGCGCCCTAACGGGCGCCGCCGAATCCGCCTCCCCTTGCTGGACCTCCCCTATTTCGGAACCCTGGCTACGGCCCTGCATGCCCAATGTACCAAAAATGTGGAACACAGAACAAGACAATGTTCCAGGACATCACCAAACTATGCAAATCACGCGGCGATAGTATTGCTGGCGCCTTGATTGGCATGCACACATTCACTGGCTGCAACACTGTCAGCGTATTTGCAGGACACGGAAAAGTGGGCACCCTGAACAGACAGGACATATCAAGAAGCCTTCCTTGAGCTCGGCCGTGCTTGGGATGTCTCTAATGAGCTCTTCAAGAAGCTGCTGGAAATCATGTGCCACATGTATTATCTATATGTACTAGGGCTGGGTCGGTTTGAAAATTTTAAAACCGGTTCGATATTGCCGTCTAAACCGGATCGAACCGGTATACCGATTTTTTTTGTCATTTTTTTTTTTTTTTAAGCAGGGCTCCCGAGTGTGGCCCATAACTGTCTGTAGTGCAACTTCAGTCCACCTGATAGCGATAATACACCTCTAAGCTGGTATTGTCAACCAGCAATGATACTGAATAAAAAGAAGCAGGACACCTGTGTAACAAACACACCCTGTATTTATTTCTCATAACTATTCAGCTTAACTTTTCTTCAAACATCAACATAATAAACAAAATAAGACTTTTACATACTAGTGCAACTTGAGAAGAGGCTAATACGAACAATAGTGCAATCAGAATGGACTGGCAATTATTTTTTTTTTTTTTTTTTTTTTTTTATGTTTTTTCGGTTCGCACGTGATCAAACCGGTTTGGGCTCGTACACCGAACCGAACCGGTAAAACCGGAAATCGACCCATGCCTAATATGTACCCTCTACACACATTACAGATGTCAACCTCCTCCGATACCAACTTTTCTGCACCAGACGTGGGGAGGTCGAGTCCAGCCAGCTTCCACCATTTGAGGATTGGCTATTAACTCATTCTCTGCCAAAGACGTACCCGGACGTACTTTTAACAATGGCGTTCTGTGCCAAAGACGTACTCGGACGTACTTTCATGTTTTGGCTGTTTACATTACATCAGACACTTTCCCAGCCTGTGACATTGTTTCAAGTCAAACTGATAAAAGGAACCCGCTAGTTTAGTATTTATGGGTGGAGCCTGTGGTCGAAACAGAGTCCGATCCAGAGTTCTCGGCTGGCGACGATGGCGAGGAAGACGCCAGTGTTTTTGTTATTGCTCCACAACGGAGCGCCATGGCGACGAAGGCTCCCCTTCACAGCGTTCTGGTCTGACACAGATGAATCGGAGGAGGAGAAATGAGTGCCACTTGGAGAGAGCGATGACGATGGTAAAAAGTAGCCTATTTTTTGTATCGCGTTTGAGATGAAATGATCACACTCACAACATTCGAGTATAATTGTCACGCATTGTTTATAACTTATGCCGCCGGCATGACTCGCTTCACGTTTCCTCTTGCCAGCTCTCCCTCTCGGGAGAGCTCCCTTCACACTCAAGGGAGGGGGAATCACATGGATACGTCAAACGCGTCAAACCGCGTCACACACCCGTCCCCAGCAACCAAGGCGAAACATGTGTCACTTAAACATTTCAAAGTTTACAGCACTAACGTAGCTATTGTGTGATCTTCTGTGCTAACGTTAGTTATGAGAGGTAACGTGACAGCAGGTATAACGTTACAGCACTCGTTATTCCTGTGTGTGTGTGTGTGTGTGTGTCTGTGTGTGTGTGTGTGTGTGTGTGTGTGTGTGTGTGAGAGAGAGAGAGAGAGAGAGAGAGTGTGTGAGTGTGACCACATAAGGGTTCGTTCCATTTGTTTATGCTTTTATCAAGCTAAGCTAAAAATCCACATGGCAACTGTAAAATACATTCTCTTATTTTTTATTTTTTATTTATTTATTTGGGAAAACAAATACTGTATATGTCTGATGTGTCACTGAGGCAAAAAATAAAAGGCTCAAAAGAGAGTTCTGCTTGAAACGGTGTCCTTCACTAAAAACCTATTTTCTCATATTTCTGTCCAAAGGAGGGCATTTTTAGTGAAAACAAGCTAACTTCCACTGCTTGTAACTAAACAAGGAAACATGGGAGAGTTTCAGTTTTTTACAAGGGCTAAGAAGAGAGTCTCTGCTTTATTGTGAGATATGTTGTGTAATTTTATTCCTAGCACAGAATATTCTGTGGGTCCTGGAAGATCAGGAAATATGCTCAAAATCCTGGCACTGGGAGCACACAGACCGAAATGACCCTGGCAGAGAATGAGTTAATGCATTCCATTCATGCAAAAGATCAGACTGCAATCTCTAGACGGTCTCTTCAAACCCAGCCATCTGTACCAAGCCCCAAGGACCATGGGTGGACCACAGACGATGAGGGGCAGCTTGAAATCCAGTGGATGTGCGGTTCCCCAGCACCAGACCGTTTTGCAGTTGCTCTCCTGCAAGTGTGTGAGGTCGTGCAAACCACAGGTCTCAATAATGGTCTGAAGTGCACAAACCTGTGCAAACTACAAAAATGTGCCAACCAGCACACTCAGATGTGAATGACGATGATGGTGTTGCCCTCGTGGGTGGCATGGTGTCTCAGGAAGGGTAGATTGTCCTAATATTGTCCTGAAAGACTGGAAACATTTTGAATGTGGCTGTTCATATAATGTATCACAAATAAAACTATTTTTGACTGAGAAACGTGTCAATTTACTCTGTTTTTGACTGAGAAATGTGCCACTTTAGTAGACAAGCATAGTATATCTAGTATAGTATAGTATAGTATAGTATAGTATGTACAATATCATAGGATAGTTTGCCTATATCTATGTAATATTAACAGTAGTCCAGACACACCCTAGGCAATGGATAATGAAAGAAAGATGATTTCCAGGGAGGGCACTTTCCTAGTTTTGAATGACAGCAGTCCATAATTTAAGAGGGTATACGCACTAATAAGCTACCAGTCATCAAGGTCTATCATATAAAAACATAATCTTGGGATGTACGGGATATGAATTTAAAAAAATCACAAGTAAGATTTGCCCACCTAGCTGGTACTGATTTGTTAAATTTAGGGCTCTGGCTCATTTCCCTTGAGAAGTCATTCTTCTACCTTAAAGGGCCATATTCACCCCTCACGGTGGGATAGTATGGGCACATGATACCTTTTCTGAATCCTTCTAGTCCTGTGAGTATTCCAGTGTTTGTTGTTTGTATCTCTGATGTTCCTAGATGCCACAGTGCTGAAATAAAACTATAGTTTAGACGAAAATTGTGGAAAAACGAATGTCACTGACAGTTTGAGGAGCTCCTGTGACCTCTGTATTTGTCAGAGAGACACACAACTGAGCTTAAATGAAAGCTAGGAAGCTACCCTTTAAAATTCTATCAAATATATTCTCATCAAACATGAGTAAAGGTCCTAAAAAGAGCCTAGAATAGGATATGCATCAGCACCTAGAATCCAAATTATTGTAGGGGCTGGCTAACTTCATGAGCTGATAACCGTGAGAAAGCTACCATTCTGGAAAGGCTATCATACTAAAACATCATCTATGGATATATACATGTTCAAAGATCATGATTAGAATTTGCCCACTTGAGTGGTACCGATATGTGAAATTTTGGTGTTTGGCCCATGGACTAGTCTGACTGGAGCCTGAAGTCAGCAGCTGTAGTGTGCAGAGAGCTGGACTGTGGCTCTGCTGTTTCCACAGAAAGTAGAAAGGCTTCCTCAGTAAGAAGATCTGTATGGAGGTTCAGGTCTCTCTGTCTTCAGTCTGGATCTACACTGAGGGAGTGTTTAAACACAGAGTCTGTCTCATCTGTCAGCCTGCAGATCAACTGCTCAGGTAACACCATCAATAACGTGTGTGTGTGTGTGTGTGTGTGTGTGTGCACGCGCGCGCGCGCGTGTGTGTGTGTGTGTGTGTGTGTGTGTGTGTGTGTGTGGACTCTGTGTTGCTGCACTCAGCTCCCATAACTCTTCACCACACAGTGATCTATAATGTTTTTGTAACTTGTTAAAATTGTTCTCTCTCACGCTCTCTCTCTCTTTCTCTCACACACAGAAACACACACACACACACACACACACACACACACACACACACACACACACACACACACACACACACACACACACACACTTTCAAATTCAAATTCAAATAGCTTTATTGGCATGAATGTCATAACAACAATATTGCCAAAGCATCAAGAGACAATCACATTCAACATTCAACATCACTACTCATGAATAATACAATAATACAATACATACAATGCAATAATAATACACATTAATGATGAAACATCTCTCTCTCTCCCTCTGTCTCACTCAATCCCTCCCTCTCTTAGACACACACACTCGCTCTCTCTCCTTCCCTCTCTCTCACACTCTCTCCCTCTCTCTCACTCTCTCATTCCTTCACTCTCGTGCTCTCTCTCTCGCTCTCTCCCTCTCACTCTCTCTCCCTCTCACTCTCTCTCTCTCTCTCTCTCTCACTCTCCCTCTCTCTCTCCCTCCCTCTAATTCAATTCAAAGAGGTGTTATTGGATGTATCACATGATCATAGTGAGTATAAAGCACATTGCACAGGGTTGTACAAAGTAGCCTCCCATTATTTAACATAAAACAATGTTACTGTAACATGAGAGTAAAACATACAACCATGTCAGCAACATTTTGTAATGTGTGTGTGTGTGTGTGGTGTTGCTCTGGAATACTTTGGTGACCCTCCCCCCACCCTCTCTTTCTCTCTCTCTCTCTCTCTCTCTCTCTCTCTCTCTCTCTCTCTCTCTCTCCAGAGTCTGTGAGGCTGGTGAATGGTACTAGTCTGTGCTCAGGCAGACTGGAGGTGAAGTCTAACCAGTCGTGGTCCTCAGTGTGTGAAGCTGATTTTGACCAGCAGGATGCAGAGGTGGTCTGTAGGGAGCTTGGCTGTGGGGCTCCTTCAGTCCTCCAGGGGGCGCTCTATGGAGACAGGGAGACTCCAATGTGGACCAAAGAGTTCCAGTGTGAAGGCAATGAGTCTGTTCTCCTGGACTGTGGAAGCTCAGGCTCAGCTAGAAACACCTGCTCACCTGGCAAAGCTGTTGGACTCACCTGCTCAGGTAGGAGAGGAGCTCTGTGTGTGTGTGTGTGTGTGTGTTTTAAGATTCAAGATTCAAGATTTTTATTGTCACTCCATGGTACAAGTATCACATGTGAAATCCTTGTGCTGTGGACTCTGTTTACGACATAGTACAAATAGACAACAAGCAATGAGCAATAGGCAATAAGAGATAGGCATCAATAAGCAATACTAAGCAGCAATAGGCAATAAGGCAGAATAGCGATAAGACAAGTCAGTGGCATATTCATTGCACATAGGTGCACATGTCATGTGCATACGTTAGACGTGTTCAGACATTTTAAATTCGACGTATTTGACATACAGTGCAAATAGCATGTACCTTATTAAACATACAATTAAACATTAGGCATTGTGCATACGTTAGACGTGTTCAGACATTTTAAATTCGACGTATTTGACATACAGGTGCAAATACCATGTACCTTGTTAAACATACAATTAAACATTAGGCATACATAATGGTAGCAGCTGCAGTATGGTACGGTACGACTACTACACTATTTGTGTATGTTAAGGAGTCTCATGGCCTGCGGGAAGAAACTGTTCCTCAAGCGATTTGTGCGTGCTTTTGGAACCCTGTATCTCCTCCCTGAGGGTAGCAGGGAGAACAGGCTGTTGTGGGGATGGTTTGTGTCTTTGATGATCTTCAGCGACCTCCTGAGGCACCGCTGGTTATACAGTTCATGCAGTTCTGGCAACTCATCTCCTGTTACGTGCTGGGCCGCGCGCCTCACCCTCCGTAGCGCCCTGCGGTCCATGGTGGTACAGTTCCCGTACCAGGCGGTGAAGCAGCCAGTCAGCAGGCTTTCAATGGTGCCTCTGTAGAAGTCCCTGAGGATTTCCTTCCTTAGCCCAAATTTCTTCAGGCGCCTGAGTCCGTGTATTCGCTGTTGGGCCTTTTTGACAACAGTGGCGGTGTGGCCGGCCCAGGTCAGGTCCTGGTGGATGTTGACTCCCAGGTACTTGAAGCTGTCCACCCTTTCCACCACTGTGCCGTTGATGGTGATTGGGGGGTGAGCGCCCCCCCCTCTCCTGTAGTCCACAATGATCTCCTTGGTCTTGGAGACGTTCAGAGAGAGGTGGTTGTCCTGGCACCATTGTTCCAGGACCCTCACCTCCTCTCTGTAGGCCGTCTCGTCGCCCCCCGAGATCAGCCCCACGACTACTGTGTCGTCTGCAAACTTCACGATGGTGTTTGAAGTTTGAGTCGCCACGCAGTCGTGGGTGTAGAGGTCGTACCAGAAGGGGCTGGAGACGCACCCCTGGGGCGCTCCTATGCTGATGGTCAGTGGGGAGGAGGTGAGGTTGCCCACCCTCACCACCTGGCGGCGGTCTGTCAGGAAGTCCAGGATCCAGTCGCACATCGCTGTGTTTAGTCCCAGGTCCCTGAGTTTGCTTACCAGCCTGGAGGGTACTATGGTGTTGAATGCTGAGCTGTAGTCCACGAACAGCATTCTTACATAGGTGTCCTTCCCCTCCAGGTGGGACAGGGCGGTGTGGAGCACGTGTGCAACTGCATCCGCTGTGCTCCTGTTGGGGCGGTATGCAAACTGTAGCGGGTCGTGGTCCGGGGGGAGTGTGGGGCGGATCTTTGATATGACCAGCTTTTCAAGGCACTTGCTGGCTATTGGCATGAGGGCTATTGGGCGCCAGTCATTGAGGCTGGTCACTTTTTGCTGTTTGGGAATGGGGATGATTGTTGCTGCCTTGAAGCAGGAGGGAACTCATCGGAGGGAGAGAGACTGGTTGAAGATGTCTGTGTATACGGCTGCCAGCTGGTGGGCGCAGGCCTTGAGGACCCGCCCGGGGATGCCGTCCGGGCCGGCCGCCTTGCGTGGGTTGATACGCAGGAACGACCGGCACACTTCGCCCTCAGTGATGGTGAGAGGGCGGTCTGGATCTGTGGGGGGTGGAGTGGGTGGAGGGTGGGGGGGGCTGGTGGTTAGGTGGGAATGGGAGGGGGTGGGGGTGCTGAGGGGTGGGGGGGAGGAGGTGGGGAGGGGAGGTGGTCGGGGGGGGGGGAGAGGAGGAGGGGTGGTGGGGGGGCGGAGAGGGGGAGGGGTGATGGGGGGGAGAGGTGGCAGGGGGGGAGGAGAGGAGGGGTGGGGTGGTGGGGGCGAGGGGAGAAAGGGTGGTGGTGGGGGGGAGGGGGAGGGGGAGCGGAGGGGGAGAGGGGAGAGGGGGGGGTGATGGGGGGGGGGGAGAGGGGGAGAGGGGTGGGAGAGGAAGGGGGGAGGAGGGGAGGCGCTCTGGCAGAGGGGTCGAACCTAGCGTAGAACGCGTTGAGTTCGTCCGGTAGGGTGGGTGACGTGCTGGGGTTCTGTCGTTTCACCTCTTTGAAGTCTGTAGCAGCATGGAGACCTCTCCACAGGTGTCTGGGGTTGTTGGTGTCCAATTTTGACTCCAGCTGCCTTCCATAATCTCTCCGTGCTATTTTTATAGTGGTCCGGAGGGCATATTGTGCCTGCTTGTATTGGTCTGGTGTGCCAGAACTGAAGGCGGTGGTCCTGGCGTGAAGGGCAGCCCTGACGTCGCTGTTGATACAGGGCTTTTGATTTGGCATTATTTTGACTCTTTTTGTGGGGACTATGTCGTCGGTACAGTTCTTTATGAAGCATGACACCGTTTCTGCATACTCGCCCAGGTCACCTGCAGCTTTGAACTCCTCCCACACCACTTGGTCAA
>NC_139640.1:13734832-13787332 GCF_964638095.1 Poromitra crassiceps | reverse complement strand
GACAGACAGACACACCGACAGACAGACAGACAGACAGACAGACAGACACACACACACACACACACACACACACACACACACACACACACAATCTCCCTTTTAGATTTCTAACCCCACATAGGATAAGCAATAAACACGCCCTGTGGCGCTGGGATTGGCCAGGAGCAACACTGGAGGGCACGCAGCCCAGCGATTACATGAACCAACTGAATAGCTCTTGAGAAAGGACAGCGGGCTGCTCTGACTCCCGCTTCTGCCTTGTGCCTTGCTGTTGTGTGTTTATTTTGCACCCGTCCTCGTCCATGTCTCCCTGTCATATCTTCCCTGCTATCTGATCGTTCCCGTTTTCCCCTCGGCTATTCAACACGTCCTCACCGCCCTCGCAAACTGATCGATCATTTCCTCATTCCTCCGATGATCAAACACATCTCTTGATTACTTTCTCCCGGCTGACACAGAGGAAGTCGACTCCAGCTCGTGCAGCGCGCCGAGGCACGTTTCAATGGCGTTTCTCCTGTCTGCACAAGGAAGCGTTACCAGTTTTCTGCTTTTCCTCCTGCTCAATTTCAAAACAACAGCTGCGGTATGTGTTTGTTCACGTGTTGTCTTAGATGATAGGGACCTGATACCATGTGACAGGCTGGGGAAGTGTTTAAACTACGCCCTGCAGTAATAAAAACAAAAACACGTCAAACACGTCATTGGCGGGGAGGGCTATTTCTGATAACACGTCAAAGACGTCATTGGCGGTGAATGAGTTAATAGGCCTTAAGGCTTATGCTGAAGGTCACGTGCCATGTCGTCTTATTTTGAGTTTTACTCCAAACTGACTCTTTCTGTCTTGATGTTCAGTTTCCAGTGTAGCAAGAGCAAACAGAGGATGGGCTATATAGTAAATGTCTTGCTGGGGCAGCAAAGATGGCTGTGTGTCTTAGCAGGAAGAGGAAATAGATGCAGACGTCTAAGTAGGCCTTGTAGTCTTGTTGAAGGCTCTGGTTAGGGTGAGAGTAACCATAGACTTTGAGAAGTACAAAAGGATGCAGGACATGGGAGTGTTTCAGAGCAGCTGGTGTCTGGGGGAAGCTGTGTGCAGGCTGGAGGGAGGAGAGCTGCTTTTTAACACACAGCTGATGAGGAGGGCTTGACAATGTGTACGACTGATCTGTTTTCTTTTGATTGCTGTTGCTTTTGTAACCCACTGTATTTGAATGCAAGAATGTCGAATTGCAGTGGTACATCAATTCTAGGTTATGGAGACTGGCTGTACCTTTTTTTAACACTGTGATGGGAGGAATAAGACAAGATCCAATGAGCCACGTTTTACCCTTTATCTAAAGGATTAATGGTGGTGATATGCACAAGAAATTTGTACAACACTGACCTAACAGAGGCCAGAAAGGAAAATAATAAACAAATAAAATGGATATCCAACCTTTTTTTCCTCTGTGTGCACTCAGTTCAATAAAATAATAATTGTTCCACTCTTACCACTACTACCGGGGATCAATGTTCATGGGCAGGAAAGGGGGGGGGGGTGTTGGTATGGGCGACGACAGGTGGTTGGTGTAGTTGGGCGTGGATCCGTGCTCTCTCAGTTCAGAATGGGGTGTACAAAAAACCAGTCTGCATAGAAAATGTACAGAACGACCAATAAATCATCATGACTTTACCGTAATAACACTGTTAACTATGTTAACATTCAATACAGCAGCATACATTTACAGTAACTGCATCTGCTTCAGAAATGTGCAGAACACCCATAACATTCAATATAAATCAATAAAATAATAATACAAAAATATGTTATTCCATCAGCAACATTCAATAGAGCACCATCAAATTATTGCACTGTATCTGCTGAATTACAACTGCGTAGTTTCAATGTGTATATACATACTAGTATTGTTTACACCGTGGAATACATTCATATTGTCATGCCATTGAACATTCTTCTCCCCCTTCCACGTGAATGCATCAAATTATGTTAATTCAGACGGAGCTAGTTTGCTAGGTGCTAACTCCAGGACTCTTCTCTCTCTCCTCTCATACCAAGAGATGAGCAGCAGTCTTCTTCTCCAGTTCCCACCTCGAAGCTACGTGGCAGACATAAAGAATTACGAATGGTCTTGCATTATCCCAAATGTAATTCAGACGGAGCTAGTTTGCTAGGTGCTAACTCACCAGGACTCTTCTCTCTCTCCTCTCGTGCCACGAGATGAGCGATCTTCTCCTCCCGTTTCCACTTCGGAGCTATGTGGCAAACATGAATAAATTATGAATAGTCCTCCGATATCCTGACTGGTTTATTTGCACTTTTCGTTCGCCCCGCGCTCAATAAAAGCCGCAAAGACTGACTCACCGGAATCCTCTTGTCAGGTAGACTAGCGTCAATCCTCCTTTGTATCGTCTTTCTCCGTCTCCGGTCCGGATCTTCTTCTTGTATCTATGTTTTTATTTCTCTTTTGATATCCCTCTGTTTCTCTTCTCAAGCATCTATATTTTACTTCTCAAATCATTTCTCTCTTCTGTCTACGACTGACTTGCACCAAAACCAAAACAAATGGACTCAGCCAGGCCGCTCTGTTTCTTCTGTCGCATGTCCCGATGACATCACTGCCCGTCGCACCAGTGTTGCCTTCAGGGGGTGTCAGAAATAGCAGCCGTGAGATAGCATGGGCTACACTTTGTTGACTATTTGTTGGAGTTGCTTTGGTTTTGATTTCTTGTTTTGTGAAACTTGGTTGTCCTCTGCCATGATGTGATGATTTGAAGATGTACATGTTGTAGGTAGAGGTTTCAATAAAGGCTTGTTAAAACTCTCTCTCTCTCTCTCCCTCCCTGTCTCACTCTCTCCCCCCCCCCTCTCTCTCTCCCTCCCCCCTCCTCTCCCTCTCTCTCTCTCTCTCTCTCTCTCCCTCCCCCCTCCTCTCCCTCTCTCTCTCTCTCTCTCTCTCTCTCTCCAGACTCTGTGAGGCTGGTGAAGGGTACTAGTCTTTGCTCAGGCAGACTGGAGGTGAAGTCTAACCAGTCATGGTCCTCAGTGTGTGAAGCTGACTTTGACCAGCAGGATGCAGAGGTGGTCTGTAGGGAGCTTGACTGTGGGGCTCCTTCAGTCCTCCAGGGGGCGCTCTATGGAGAAGTGGAGGCTCCAATGTGGACCAAAGAGTTCCAGTGTGAAGGCAATGAGTCTGTTCTCCTAGACTGTGGAAGCTCAGGCTCAGCTAGAAACACCTGCTCACCTGGCAAAGCTGTTGGACTCACCTGCTCAGGTAGAAGAGGAGCTGCAGCTTGTATTTGGCTTCATTTCTGTTCTAATCAAAGTGACTTTACTTCTTTTACTAATGACTCTTGTTTCTGTTCAGAGCCTGATGATGTCAGGTTGGTGGGAGAAGCCAGCCGGTGTGCTGGTGGACTGGAGATTAAAACATCTAATGGAGACTGGAAAACAGCAGTGCATCGTGAGGACTCTCAGTGGAACCTGATGTCAGCAGCTGTAGTGTGCAGACAGCTGGCATGTGGGTCTGCTGTTTCAACACAATGGATAAACTCATCAAGATCTTTCACGGCAATGGAAAATGACTGGGTGATTTATTCTGACTGTGATGGGTCTGAGTCTGCACTGAGGGAGTGTGCAGGAAAGTCACCATCATATACATGTAATAGCTCTTCCAGCCTGGAGCTGATCTGCTCAGGTAACTGAACAGTGACATCACATCCTCAGCTGCTTCCACAGTGCCAGGCTGCTCTCTGACTCCTCTGTGTTACAATGTAGCAGCTCTCTGTGTTACTTGGGGGACTTACCACCCAGATATGTAACAAAACGGCATGCTGCTTGATTTGAAAAAACCTATGGGAAAAACCAAGAAATGACGTATCCTCTTGTCTCACTAATACTCTTTGGCTGTGCTCAGCTCAGGAATTTTTTTCCGGAAATTGACACCATTACAGTTTGCCCACCGCCTCGAAAATAATTTATACGAGAGCTGCAATATCTTTATAAATATCAACAACTAGCCAACGCTGGTGGCCTGTATGGAAACAGCGTTGCTCAAAATGGTTGAAAGTTATATCAATTTGGCCATTCAGTGGCAAACTAGAAATTTAATTATTTTTCTCCCATGTGTGTGTCTAAACTATCGTTAGGAGAGCCTAGTGATGCGAGGCTGGTTGCCGCAGCACAGCACAATAGGACAAACCCCCCGCTCTGGGGTAACACAATGCGAGATTTCTCCACGTTATGCCCTTGTCCAGCTTGCCATATAGACCGCCATGAGGTCCCTTTTTGATTTTCGTTTCTCCCCTTTTTGTGATTCTTATCAAAATTTGTGCAAAAGGTTTCCTCTCGAGTGCAGAGCTGCAGCGGGGCGCAAAGCGTTCTCCCCCTCCCTCCTCCCAGACCCCGCTGGCGAAACAGCCTGGGGTCAGCATGGGGCGCTCTGTAACCCTCACGGAGCAACAACAAACAAACACAGACAGAAATAGCTGGTGTGCGATTTTTCTGCACAATCAGTGTCTGAGATTGGGTACAGGATTGCGGGAATCCCGCATCTGTTTGCGAAGGTGCGACTGGACAGGACGCTTTTCACAGACAGGGGCACAGCATCAGTGAGGCTGCAGGAGCTGAGTAGCCTATAAGTCGGAGCGAGGTGAGTGTCACTTCACCATGCCTTCTCCGAGTCCTCCCCGTC
Source organism: Poromitra crassiceps (assembly GCF_964638095.1). Taxonomy (NCBI): domain Eukaryota; kingdom Metazoa; phylum Chordata; class Actinopteri; order Beryciformes; family Melamphaidae; genus Poromitra; species Poromitra crassiceps. The sequence goes on along the minus strand of NC_139640.1, from coordinate 13,782,644 downwards.
AAAAGTGAAGCAGGAAAATACATTTTAGGCTGTAGGCTGCATTCGTTTAGTTTCCCTCTTTTTTTTTTCTGTTTGACATCTGCTAGATTAGGTGCATGAGTGAAAAAGGGGCACAGAAGAGTCCTCTCTCTCTCTTCTCTGCAGTCGAGGTGGTTGAGTGGTTCTCAATGTGGGGTCCGGTGACCACCAGTGGTCCTTGAGAGGATTCCAGCATTCTCTGTTGTCTCTCAACCTAATATATATGGAATTCTGGACAAAATCATATCGAGGCTACATAAAAAAAAAAAAAAAAAATCAGATTTGCATCTGAGAAATCATATTGGGGGTCCATGGCCCCAATGTGAACTAAATTAGGGCTCCTCAGTATGAAAAAGGTTGGGAATGATTTACAGCAACACAATGCCATCTTTTATTTCTATTTATGATTATAGTGATAGTATTGTGTTACATAGGAGTTGGTAGGAAAATAATCAGAATCAGAATCAGAATCAGAAAGACGTTACACAGGTGATTGTAATCAATTAACAGGTGATTAACAGGTCAAGTGACACAAACAGCCAATGAGCTGTGTGTATTGTAGCACCATATTGGTAGGAAAATGCTTGTGACATCATGGGAATAGGCTTGGAGTTGTGAGGAGCCGGGAAAGGGTACAGGGGGAGTAGGGGAGTAACTATCTTGAAATCCCATAGTCTTTGGGGACAACGTGACGTCAGGTTGTACCAAATATCCCATTCATTTGAGGGCAAAAAAAAGCAGTATTCAACCCAAAGAGGGCACTTATGCCAGTTATGTGGCTGAAAATTATACAAATGCTACAATGGCAACAGTTTGGTCTCAAATGTGGAAATTTTGACCAGAATTCTTCACCCACCACCCCCAAAGTCATATATATTGGTTAAAAGCTGAAAAAAGTGTTTTGGGGGTAAGTTACACTTTAATGTAGCAGTTCTCTGTATTACAGATGAATGTAGCAGTTCTCTGTATTACAGATGAATGTAGCCTCTCTCTGTTTTGGACGGTGGCTGCTAACAGACAAACCGTCATCGTTCAACCATCAGCATTCATCACTTTGGTTCAGCCAATCATCTCCCTCTCTGTTTACAGACCTGCTGGTCCAGCCAATCATCTCCCTCTCTGTTTACAGATCTGCTGGTTCAGCCAATCATCTCCCTCTCTTCCTCCATGGACGGGGTCTCCGAGGCCCAGCAGGTGTTCAGGGGCTCCAGCTTCACCATCAGCTGCTCCATCCAGCCACAGTACCCAGGAGGCTTCTTCCACCTCACCTCCAGCAACACAGCACAGGACTACATCCTGCCAGCTGTCAATCACTCTGCCTCCCACACAGCAGACAACCACACCCAGCCAGCTGTCAATCACTCTGCCTCCCACACAGCAGACAACCACACCCAGCCAGCTGTCAATCACTCTGTCCTCAACACAGCAGACAACCACACCCAGCCAGCTGTCAATCACTCTGCCCTCAACACAGCAGACAACCACACCCAGCCAGCTGTCAATCACTCTGCCCTCAACACAGCAGACAACCACACCCAGCCAGCTGTCAATCACTCTGCCCTCAACCACACCCAGCCACCTGGCAATCTCACTGCCCACTTCCTGTTTCCTGCTGCAAGCCACGCCCACCAAGGGATCTACAGCTGTGTTTATCACATCTATGTTTTCTCTCATAACTTCTCCTCTGAGAGCCAGCCCCTGTCTCTAACTGTCTCAGGTAACTTGACGGAGAATATTCCAGTTTTTGCCCTCATTCCAAAAAAGACAATATTCCACAAATAGTCCTGTTTGCATGCAGCAGTGCATACTCCCATTACTGTAACATAAAATGTTCCCATGACGTAATGTACGTCCTACAGCTACGCTGATTCATGCATTCACTCACTCACTCATCTTAATCTGCCCCCCAATGGCTGTTGGGGTGCATGAACATACCTACACACTATAGGGGTGTAAAGGACTCGTGAAACTAGCGTTTGCATGGATAAACTTTTGGGGATTTTTGCATTATTACAATCATCAGCAGTTTGGACTCGACCAACTTACCTCTGGTCTCTGATATGGTAAATGAAAAAAAGTTGTGGTCATCAGAGCCAGCCTTATTTTTTAACACCAGTAGTTTTACTTCATATTTCAGTAACTTGAGTACAGACGTTCAGTTTAAATTGTAACAACTTTCACGTAAAACAAAAAATTCCTTTTCTGAAATTAAACTAAATAAATAAATTAGAAAGCAAATTAACATATAGGTTTAATAGGTTTAAGGAAGGTCTTTTTCTTACCTCATGCTGGTACGCTGTCCTTCCATTCAAACTTGGAACAGATTTGGTAACAGATTAGTGATGGTGACACAATATACAATGAGTACTGTATCAGCCACTGCCATCGGTGTATTTAATCTTATCGGCCGATGAGACAGTTGTAGTCAACAATGCAAAAATCGTCCATTTCCGATATTTAACCGATACATTTGTGCATCACTAAGGGCAACACGAGATTTATGTTTAATGGGAGCTGTTCTCATGATGTCAGCGGATCTGATGAGATGTTTCTGTTTCAGCCTCTCCAGCAGATCTGATCGTCAGACATGTTGTCCCGCTGCTGACTGTGCTGTTGCTCATCACTGGCCTCTGTTTCTACTGCAAGGTACTGAACATCTTTACTCAGTAGACGATTGGTTAAAGGTCCCAATTCGTGCAGCTGTAACCTCTTAAAAACGTGTTTCTCTGGTCCATAAAACATGATTCTGGATTAATTTGTGGAAAATATAGCAACCCCGTTTGTTGTGACGGAGTTGTCACTTCCTCATCTCGTTGCGTCCCAAGAATGGTCTGTTTCTATAATATATTCAGAACTAACAGTTCCCATTGGCCGCTGAGGGAGAGCCCGCCCCAGGCTCCCAGCGGCCAATCAGATTAGCGTCTGTGGACCAGCACGCTGGGTTGTGTCCACAACTAACGCTATCGCTAACTTACCATTGCTACGCTAAAGAGGACATCTCAAAATGCCTAGACTTACCGAATGCACCTCCGCAGTTGCTGGATCACGTACAGTTGGTGTCGTTCCAGCTAGAAGTGTTAATTTTGTGGCTATAGACAAAATGGTGCAGATAGCTTGTGTGAGAGAGACCCGCACAGTATGCTTGAGGACCATCGTGACGTCCCGATACCCCGTCTGGGAAACAGAGCGTTTGGGGGTGTGGCTTGAAGGAGACTGCAGGGGGAAGCTGGATAGGGACAAATCCAACTGTGGCAGTTCTGAGCTTGTGACCAATCATTACAGGGAGGGCTGACAGCAGTATATATGCATTTACAAGGAAAAACAGCTTTTGCACGGAATGGGACCTTTAAATGAAACAGACTGTACATTTTAGCTAGAAGAGAGGTGTGATCCAGTAACAGCTGCTGTCATGTTTTTCCAGGCCAGAAGGAGGCACCAGCCAGGAAGAGAGAACATTGAGCTGGTTTATTATAACCTTCGTGGTTCAGATGCTGAAGGAAGAGAGGAGAACATCGAGCGAGATTATTATAACCTTGATGATTCCAGTGCTGAACGGAGTGAGGACATTGAGATGGGTTATGATGACGTGGGTGGTTCCAGTATTGTAGGAAGAGAGGAGAACATTGAGCTGGATTATGATGACGTGGGTGGTTCCAGTGCTGAAGGAAGAGAGGAGAACATTGAGCTGGATTATGATGACGTGGGTGGTTCCAGTGCTGAAGGAAGAGAGGAGAACATTGAGCTGGATTATGATGACGTGGGTGGTTCCAGTATTGAAGGAAGAGAGGAGAACATTGAGCTGGACTATGATGACGTGGGTGGTTCCAGTTCTGAAGGAAGAGAGGAGGACATTGAGCTGGACTACTGGAGATGGCGCCGCTCTATGGCGACTCGGTTTTGCTCTCCTTAATTGTTTGTTTGGTGTTACTTTGTATGTTTATGGAACCCAGCTCTAGTCTGCTTCAGTATGATAGAAGGGAATTACTCCACATTCGGGATAACATGCCCGTTTCTCTGCCCGATCTTCCCCCGGACTTCCAACCACACGGGGAGCGGCTGAAACACCGTTGGCAGCCGAGAAAGCGAGGTAAGAGGGGGGGTGCACTCGTCCGACTAAGACGGCGCATTCACCGACCTGCTTTGCCCAACTTGATCCTCTCCAACGTCCGCTCCCTGGCGAACAAGAAAGACGAGCTCTCTATGCTCATTTGCTCCTGACTTTAAGGACGCCGCTGCTATATGCCTCACCGAGACCTGGCTGGATGGGAATATGCCGGATTCCTCAGTACAACTAGCAGGCTTCTCTTTACACCGGGCCGACCGCACCAAACACTCACTCAAACAACGCGGGGGCGGTGTTTGTTGCTACATCAACAGGAACTGGTGTACTGACGTTAAAACCATGTCACAAACCTGCTCACCGGAGTTAGAGTCACTTACAATCATGTGCAAGCCCTACTACCTGCCCAGAGAGTTTTCCTCCGTCATCCAGACTGTCGTTTATATCCCACCGAGCGCCTCTGCTCCATCTGCGACGCAGCAACTGGCCCATCACATCATGGAGGTGGAGAATTCCAATCCAGACACAGTTGTGCTCGTGTTGGGGGATTTTAACCACGTCTCCCTAAAGAGGGCTCTTCCGAGATTTAAGCCTCAGATCCACATTGCCACCAGGCTGGATAAGACACTGGACCAATGCTATTGCACCATCCCAGCGGCATATCACGCTGTGGCTCGAGCCCCCCTTGGTGAGTCTGACCACAATACCATTCTCCTTATCCCTAAGTATCCCCAGAAACTGAGGGTGGCAAAACCAACTGTCAAACACTCTAGGAAATGGTCTCCTCAGGCAATAGACATGTTACAGGATTGTTTTGATTCAACAGTTTGGAGTACTTTCTGGACTGATGGTCAGGATGATATAAACACTTTCACTGACACTGTTACTTCCTATATTCACTTTTGCGAAAATGTATGTATTCCAACTAAATCTGTGACCGTTTTCAATAACGACAAGCCCTGGTTCAATAATGAAGTGAGGTTGCTATGTAAGAGAAAACACGATGCTTTTAAACATGGTGACACAGAGCAATACAGGGTACTGAAATATGAATTTCAGCGTGCTGTGTTTAAAGCTAAGGCTTCCTACAAAGCGAAGCTTGAAAACAAATTGCAAGCAAACGACATCAAAGGTGTGTGGCAAGGTCTGCAGGCAATCACTTACTATAAAACCAAGCATCATGTTCTGGACAGTGACCCCTCCCTTCCTGGGAGGCTCAACAATTTCTACTCTCGTTTTGATAATGTTGTCCATCAGCCCCCCTCTTTTTCCATAGAGCAGGGCGACACACCACCCACTGTGTCAGAGCATGACGTCAGAACCCTGCTCCGCCAGCAAAACATCAGGAAGGCGGCAGGGCCTGACGGTGTGGCGCCTGCTACCTTAAAACACTGTGCCGACCAACTCGCACCAGTCCTCACGTCCATTTTCAATCAGTCTCTCCAACTCTCAACTGTGCCTGCTTGCTTTAAGTCAGCAGTAATTATTCCAGTCCCTAAGAAAAATAACATCACTTGTCTTAATGACTATAGGCCTGTCGCCCTAACATCAGTCATTATGAAAGTCTTTGAGCGACTAGTATGTAAATTTCTGTCTAGCATCTCACTCGACTCGCATCAGTTCGCCTATAGAGCAAATAGAGGCGTGGATGATGCGGTGTCCCTGTGTTTGCACTCTATTCTTCAACACCTGGAGTCTAGTTCCACGTACGCCCGCATTCTTTTTGTCGATTTCAGTTCTGCGTTTAACACCATCGTTCCTGTGAAGTTGATACATACTTTACAGGAGCTAGGTGTTAATCCATTCCTCTGTAAATGGATTTATAACTTCTTATGTGACAGAAAACAAGTTGTTAAAATAGGTAAGTTAGTCTCTCTGTCCAGGATTCTGAACACTGGCGCCCCCCAGGGGTGCGTCTCATCTCCTTTTCTGTACTCTGTATACACATTTTTCTGTCAATAGACCCTTCTCACGGGGGCCATTTTGTGTCGAGAAGCCAGGGTAAACACAGGTGCAAGCAAAACACTAATGAGGGTTTCCAACTTCCATGATTGGAATTTGGAAACCCTCATTAGTGTTTTGCTTGCACCTGTGTTTCCCCTGGCTTCTCGACACAAAATGGCCCCCGTGAGAAGGGTCTATCACAGTCCACATCCGTTCTGCTGTTTAAATTCGCAGATGACACTTCTGTGGTAGGTCTTATTACTAATAACGATGAGTCTGACTACCGCAGAGAGGTAGAGGAGCTGGTGAGGTGGTGCGAGAACAACAACCTGATACTTAACATCTCAAAAACCAAAGAGATGGTCGTTGATTTTAGGAAGAATACTAGCCTCCTTCCCCCTCTTCTCATCAATGGTGAAGTGGTAGAGAGGGTCACCTCTTTCCGGTTCCTCGGGACCACCATCCATGAATCCCTATCATGGGATCTCAACACCAGTCTCAAGATCAGCAAATCCCACCAGCGTCTCTACTTTCTGCGGCAGCTCAAAAAATTCAGGGTCAGTAAAGTAGCCATGACCCACTTCTATAGGTCGGCTATTGAGAGTGTGCTCACTTTCTCCATGCTTGTCTGGTTTGGTCACGCAACCACTCAGGACAAGACTCGGCTGGAAAGAGTAGTACGCCGAGCAGCTAAAATTATCGGCTGTAGTCTCCCCTCACTGTCATCACTTTACTCAAAAAGAATAATCAGGAAGGCTAACAAAATCATTGCAGACCATTCTCATCCGGCACACCACCTATTTAACCTCCTCCCATCAGGCAGGAGATACAGGAGTATGAAGAGTAGAACATCTCGCTTCAGAGATAGCACCTACCTCCAAGCCATAAGGCACTTGAATTTGCACTGACACATTACCGTTGTCACTTTAAACTGTATGCACTTCTACTGTATATGCTGTAGCTGAGAACTGTTCCTGTATGTTCCTGTCGCTGGCTGCTATATGTTTTTGTTTGTCTCTGAGAGTGAAACCAAGACAAATTCCTATCAACTTTTGTTGACATGGCAATAAATCTTTTGAATCTTGAATCTTGAATCTTGAATCTATGATGACGTGGGTGGTTCCAGTATTGAAGGAAGAGAGGAGAACATTGAGCTGGACTATGATGACCTGGGTGGTCCCAGTGCTGAAAGAAGAGAGGAGGACATTGAGCTGGATTATGATGACCTGGGTGATCCCAGTGCTGAAAGAAGAGAGGAGGACATTGAGCTGGATTATGATGACCTGGGTGATCCCAGTGCTGAAAGAAGAGAGGAGGACATTGATCTGGATTATGATGACCTGGGTGGTCCCAGTGCTGAAGGAAGAGAGGAGAACATTGAGCTGGATTATGATGACCTGGGTGATCCCAGTGCTGAAGGAAGAGAGGAGAACATTGAGCTGGATTATGATGACCTGGGTGATCCCAGTGCTGAAGGAAGAGAGGAGAACATTGAGCTGGATTATGATGACCTGGGTGATCCCAGTGCTGAAGGAAGAGAGGAGGACATTGAGCTGGATTATGATGACCTGGGTGGTCCCAGTGCTGAAGGAAGAGAGGAGAACATTGAGCTCGATTATGATGACCTGGGTGGTCCCAGTGCTGAAAGAAGAGAGGAGGACATTGAGCTGGATTATGATGACCTGGGTGGTCCCAGTGCTGAAGGAAGAGAGGAGGACATTGAGCTAGATTATGATGACCTGGGTGGTCCCAGTGCTGAAGGAAGAGAGGAGGACATTGAGCTGGATTATGATGACCTGGGTAGTTCTAGTGCTGAAGGCGGGTTGGGTGAAGAAGCAGCAGCCCAGGGATAGTAGGATCTCCAAGGAGCTGATCTCACTCCAGATGGATGTCTCAGCTCTCACACAGCCAGCTGTCCATCACCTTAGAGAAGGTAGTGACCTTGAGAGTTCCCTTTAAAGTCCCACTGAAATCACAGCAGGACAAAACAGAATAATTGAAAAGGAAGTCAGGGCATGTTGCTGTTGTCTATCCATCAATATCATAATGCAGCCAATCAGTTGTCAGTAGTGAAGGCTCACAGCAAATCAGATGACTCCTTGACATGAATATTCATGACAACTCTCCCTGTCAAAGTTACTGAGAGTCTAATTGGTTTGATTGAATTGTCATTTCAGTTAGACTTTAATCATTTTTTATTCGGTTTATCAGTTTTCCCGTTAGTTCAGGTCCATTTCTTGTCACAGTGATATCTACAATATGAGGTTTGGAAGAGGTGGAGAAAGCCTTCAGGGATTGTGAAGAGGAATGTGACCCAAGAGTCACACATGTATTCATCAGGGTCCAATTCAGAAACTGAAGAAAACAAAACATTCTGCTTTTGTGCATCCATTGTTAACTGTGGGGTTTGGATGTACTGAACCTCTTTAATAGCCAGACATGTCTATCTAGCAGCTGTAAGTAACCGTAGAGAGCAACAAGCAAGGACTAGCAATCTATTAGTGTACAAATGTATGACTGTTTATACAATGCAATCTCCATAAAAGTTTCAGCAATCTCTTAAAAAACAAAAAAATAACTTCATGATGTTCGGCCATCATGCAGACTGCTCTTCTCAGAGACCCCACAAGCCCCCCGTGACCCTCTCCACATCAAGACAGAGAGTCAATAAGCAAGAGAAAATGGAACTTGAAAAAAACTATAAAAATAGTTTGCATGATTGACAAAATACTTGTGTATTTGGTCAACAGTATTTTTACTGAACAACTTTACAGGTTGACCTTCAGAGAAACTTTGATTTTTAGACAGCCTGAAGATCTGAGGCTGGAGAGCTTGTTTCTCTGAGGAAATCTCTGTACAATAGATAATTTTGTGTTTCAGATGTATTGAGTTAGATGTGTGATCTTAGATCAATAGATCATGATGTGTTTCAGATGTATTGAGTTAGATGTGTGATTATATAATATATATATATACTGTATATATATATATATATATATATATATATATATATATATATATATATATATATATATATATATATATATATATATATATATATATATACTGTATATATATATATATATATATATATATATACATACTGTATATATATATATGTGTGTGTGTGTGTGTGTGTGTGTGTGTGTGTGTGTATTGTTTTTCTGCATAAATAAATACAAAAAAACACTGCATTCTGGCATGCAATGATGTAACGAAGTAACTCAGCTTTGTGCTGCTTCTGGCTGGTAAGAGGACAGCATGTTTTGTATAAACTGTACACATGCTGTCAGCTGACAACAACACTGTCTTTAAAACCATCTCTTCAACCATTTAAACTGTTGCTGCTTTTGATCAAATTAATCTTCATCAATATAACAAATCATAAATACAGGATTTTATGTTTTATGTTTTCTGGCCCTCGACTTCCTCACTATTACTTGTAATAATGGTTATGTTGCACATAATCCACATCCTGTATATATACTGTAATCTCACACAGCATTTTCCTTCATATTCACATTTCCTCTCACTTCTCATTGCAAAACAGTTAAATGCCATTCTTAAATTGAATAACCACTTGTTTGATACCCCTTGGAGTGCACATAAAAAACATTGAGGTGATTTATGTCAATGTTTTAATTATGATTTATAACAGAAATATACAATGAATGAAATGATTACAATATTCATGCATCAATATATAATATGTACAAATGGAAATATGTTTTTGCAAAGGAACAAACTCTTTTTTTTCTTATTTATTTCAGCCTGCATACAGTATATTTCATGACTTGTTTTATGTTCTAAAATAATGCATATTTTTCATTATCTGTTCATGTTCATGTAAATAATATGTAACATACTTACATTTATTACATTGTAATTCATGTATCAACAACTACTATTTTGTAATCCATGCTTTTCATACTTCCAGTCATGTATTTTTAGTTATGTTGTCATGTTGACAAAGGCTTTACGCCGAAACGTCCGATTTTTCTCTGCCCAATAAAAGGCTTTTTTTTCTTCAAATTAGCCTACCGTGAGTGCCGGCTCTCCTCTTTCATTGTCATGTTGAAACTAGTCATACTGTCTCTTCTATATCATATGCAGTCTGTACTTCACGCCCACAGAACCTGGTCAAAGGAAGTTGGGGGGGGAAAATGCTTCAGACCGGAGGAAGTTCGAACCAATGTCCCGCATGCGGGACATTGGTTCGTATTTCTCCAATCACCTTACATCCAGACACCTGCCTATCATCGCTCATTATTATCCATGAGTTTCCCTTTCTTCTTTGGCCAAGTTCTCCCAGCTTGAAGTACAGACGTTTAGGAGGAAGCATTTGAATATTGCGGAAGCCAACCGTCTGTTTTAAGAGACTACCGAGGAGCCCAAACTTGTTTTTGTTATTGTATTGAGCTCATTCAGTGTTTAGGTTACAGCAGTGGTTCCCAACCACCGGGCCGGTTCCCAGGCCGCGTTTGTTTTTTTACAAACTACAAACATAAATGAATGTCAACTTGAAACTATGTTTCAACTACCACACAGCCTATAATATTATAGTATATATTTTTTTTTTTATTAAAATTGACAACCGGTCCGCAACTTTTTTCCCCATCTATCTACCGGTCCGCGGCACAAAAAAGGTTGGGAACCCCTGGGTTACAGCACTTGTTTCATCTCCACTCGTCTTTCAAGCAATCTATTGGGAGCAGCCATGTCCCTCCAGCTGGCTCCTTTTAAACCATCGATCCAAACCGTTGTTTTTATCATCCAGCTGCTCAATCTCCCAACAATTCACTCCATGCCATGTTACCACCAGCCAATCCAGCCGTTAGATAGGAAAGGGTTAGACGACCCCTAGTCTCACATAGTCAAGACCCACCGTCGACGTCATCGAGCTTCCAGCGACGGAGGGTCTGAATCGAATGTCTCAAACGGAAGGCGGCGCCCAGGCAGATTCCCCCGGGACGGAAGTGACGTTATACACACCGCGTGCTCACTGCCTCCCATATTACAGTCTGGCAAGGAAACGCGTTCGGGAACACGTGAAGAGAGACGTGATAAAAGTAGCCACCAAAAAGTAGAGATAAGCTGTCTTGCAGGAAGAATGAGTCGGCGAGATCATTGAATTGCTGCGTTACAGAAAGTGCGCCACGTCCGCAGCGTGTTTGTTGCAGTTGTGCCGGAGTCGATTTAGCCGATAGACACATTCCGAATGCACCGCCCACGAGGTCCCTGGTTGGTCAATTCATATGTCTGTCACGGATCTTTTTTTTTTGCTTGGGTGGCGGACGTTTTTAGAGAATTTTGAGAGTTGTGCTCCAGACGTAGATATCATCTATGGCTGGCACTGCGAGACTAGACGACCTCCTCCACCCCCCCCCCCCCACCAGATGCATCTCTCACAGACATACAAACACACTCTAAACTCTCAATGGACGGGACAGGGGAGATGGGAGTGTTTTGAAAGTCTGTGAGCATTTTGATTGGCTGCCATAAAGGCTTGAGCACGTTGAGGCTTGACGCACGCTGCCACCGTTTGTCACCACAGCATCTTTGTGTTTGTCCCTAATGTTCTCTAACTTTACCAATGGTGTTTTCTGCCATTATTTTATGATTTTTACTTTTAATTTTTTTACATTTGCACTAATGTCATTTATACTAGCAATGCTCCAGATGCTGTCCTGTGGCTGTCAGCATCCAGATACCCTCTGGTGTGTTTGTATAGGAGACAGCCCATTCTATTTGTGTGTCATGTATATAAATGTTGCTCAATATGGCATCTATATTAAACCAGAGGAGTGTTGATATATAAACTAGGATCTGGGCTTGATTTGTCCAAAGGCTTCCTAGTGTTTGGATGGTCTTTGTTACTTTACAAGCCTATGAACAAAGACACTCTTGGGGCTAAGAAGCTTTTGGGGAAACCAAGCCTCCCAAATCTGTTAGACCAGCCAGTGTTAACTGCTTCTCCAAGTCTGCATGACGCAGCCTCAAGCTGGCGTGAACACTCTGGTGCCCTTTAGTGGTAGGAGTGGGAACAGCATGGCGCCGATGGACAGGAGATGCACTCGCTAACCCTCAGCAGTATTACTACGACTATTACCGAATTTCTTATGACTATGAACACCTTTATTATTGACATTGGTACGTGTTGGTCACAGGGCTGAGAATGAATACATGACCAATGTAGGATCATCAAACCTGACCAATGCTCTTTAACTTTTTTTAATTAACAGATGAAATGTAGAGTTTGGTGTATTTTGCACATGTTCTTCTGACAGCTGAACTTAAGGAGTTGAAGGACTTCTCATTTTATTATTAGAGTATTAGATCCATTTTTGATTATAGTTGTAGGTCCAAAATAAAAAGATGGTTTGAAACGGTTCCAACACTTTGAAAGGCTCTGTGCACATGTGGTTTTCCTTGTCAAGCACTTAAGTCTCATGCAGAGAAATCGCCTATGATGCAAACGGTCCAACGGTCCGCAAGGTGCTGATCATCTGCTGTGATGTGTGGGTCTGTGCAAGTCTCCTAAACTTTGCATTGCAGTAAGCAAGTTGAGGCAGAAGACTTTAAAACCATTGATTCTGCCTATGCTGCTCAGCCATTAGCCCATGATAGACTGTGTTGCCGTTACTCTCCATTTGAACTGTTTTGGATCTACTGACACCATAAGCCAGTGTGCCAACCACTCTCCATGCCACTAACTCTTCCTCACCTTAGAAACACATCACTTTCACAATGTGATTCCTCCTAACAGAAGCTTTAATAGCAAATGCGATTGTAAATCATAGTATGTTTTTGCCATTGACCCACCTACAACATGTCAGTTTTACATCCATTTTTTGATAATAGGTCACAATTGAACCTCACTGGTCAAAATGACGCTATTGAAACAAACCAACGTATCCTCGCTTTCCTAATATTTGTGCTGTTATGGGTATTGTGATGGTGGTGTGATAGTTCACAGCCTGACATGTAATTCGTGTCATGCGTCTATTTTACACTGCATGCATGATGGTACTATGAGACGGTAAAGCTGAAATCCCTATTCAGTTTCAGTGCAAGAAGCTGCATTTTGATTTAGCTCGATACTTATATTGTAAATTGGTCGTAGCTGTAATTACGGTGTAAAAAATGGACGCAAATACAGTATTGGAATCGATAGCCTGCACATTGGCCGACTCACTGGATGTGTTGAGATTTACATTTGATCCTGAAGGGCTCACGGTCAAGGTTGCTTTGACTTAGACAGCCTGCAGATCCCCCCCCCCCCCCCCCCCCCCCTCTCTCCTCTCTGTTCACATGTTTCTTTCTTCAGATTATTCTTTTCTTTCACATGTATTAAGGGCCTGCTCTGTAAAAACCTGATTCTGAATGCCAGTTGTATTCTGTTAAATACTCCATGGTTTTTGGAATTTATGCCTTGGTTATTTTTACAAAAACTGAATGTCAGAAATAAAATTAACCATCCACTCATCCGGTCTCTCTCTTTTTAGTAATTGGATTGATGTTATGCCATTGTGGGTGTTGTGGAGTGTTGCAACAGAGCAGAAAGGTGGGGGAAGTATATTATACTGTATATACACAATACTTATTTTAAATGTGGTAATGTACTGTGTGCCATATCTGGTTTTATTGGGAGGCTTCATTATAAAGTAACTCTGAAGTCATACAAATTGACTATTTTCTTAGCACCTCCACATATTGGTCTAAACTCTGAACGACTCCAGCATCGCCAAGAAGAGTAGAGGTCATAAACAAATTAAAAAGTACAGAGAATCATCTTCCATCTTGCTATACAAACAGATGCCTCTAACCATGGCAATCGCAAGATGTTTCCGGGTGTTTATCGGAAAACTTGGCATTTTGCATTCTTGGTGTTTGATTTTCAAAGTACTGTTTTAAAAGTATTTAAGCACCTTTTTGGATTAAGTGGATCCTTACCTCGCAGGAAAATGTGCCGTGCCATCTCAGGCTGTCTTATTTTTTTATTTTTTCACATATAAACAACATGCATATCTGTGTTTTGTCAACCCTGTTACCGACATAACAATTACTGTTTGAAAAGGTTTTAAATCCATATTTAGAACAAATCTGATATATTATGAAAGATAAAGTCTCCCTTGTTACACTAAGTGTGTTTGTAAAGTGAGAATATTGAGGAGTTTACTTTTTTCCCATGGAGGAATATGCCCATTTACATTTAGCACTTTCACAGCATCTTCTGTTTAAGAAAAAGTTATGTAAACAAACTAATAATACCCAAATTTCTTTGAGTGGATTACTGGTACTTTTTACTTAACGCATAAAATTTGTTTATTTTACATGTCTTTTCTTTTCTTTTTTTATATTAGAATATTATACAAGTAACAGGGTTGACAACAGTTAGCATATTGGTTATACTGCCTGTTTAAGTTATAGTTATGGATGTAATAATGTAGGTTATTTATGGAGTTGTAACGGAGTTAGTTATGTGACAATCATAAACCTTTAATAGACTACTTGCACAACTCCACTACTTCCTGAAATGAGTAGGGCATCTTGGTTTCCTGTCCTACACTATTGGATGAACTGATTAATGTCAGGTGTGCCTGATCACTGTTGTTGTGACTGCAGCAGTCAGGCACACCTGACATTAATCAGTTCATCCAGTGTAGGACAGAAGTAGTGGAGTTGTCCAAGTAGTCTATTCAACATTACTAATCAGAATATTTTGGAGACAGATTTATTGAGAGGTTTTAGCATAGAAGATGATGAAAAATGATGATACTGTGGATGTAAATGTAAGCCAATTGTTTTATTCAAAATACTGAAATGACATCACATTCCTCACGCCTTTGTTTATTTTGGTCCAATGTATAAAGTGCAAACCATCCCAACAAAACTCTGAACGTCCCCCCCAATCACAGCATTCTAAAAAAGAACAAGAAAATTTGAGCGTTTCGGAACATTTTGACGCCTGTCTGGCAGAATCTTTGGCAGAACTTTCTCAAGGCTGTCTTTATTTTGGTCCAATGTATGAAGTGCAAATCTGACATAACCCAACATCCCCCCAATCACAGCATTCTAAAAAAGAAAAATTGTGCATTTCAGAACATTTTCACAGCGAAATGCAGAACAGCCAAAGCAGCAAGTGCAGCAGCCATAGATCAGTGCATGACGCCACCTATAAGTCCAGATCCAGAGCCAAATCCAGGGCGTGATGAAGAGCCTGATCCAAGCCCCAATCCAGGGCCCTCAAGGCAACGTGAACAAGGACGTTTAAGGTCAAAGAGGGAGAGAAAGAAGCTTCACCATGACCTGGAGAAATTGAAGCAAAGACTGGAAAAAGAAAAACAAAGGACATATAAGTACAAAACCAGGTTCTTCCGCCTAAAGAATAAAAAGGCATCCCCATCTTCTAAAGTCAAGCATCAACTGAGCACCCCTGCTGGATGGTCACAAGCAGGCACGTGCACACATAGACATGAAAGGGGGCTTGAGCCCCTGCCTTTTTTTCAGTCTGTAAAAAGTGATTTTTTTTTTTTTAATTATTATAATACATTTTTCATTTTCATTCCAACAACACATGAACAAAACAAACAGCTCAGACACATGAAAAAATAAAATAAAAAGTGCCCTTTCCTGACCATGAATGCATTTCTAATGGTGCTTTGTATGGAAATTGCCCTTTCCATGCCGTCACTGAAGGCAGCATTCAAAGAGAAATGCCTTTTCCGAGCTCTCTTGGCCTTGAATGCACCATTTGTAATAGACCAAATCACCGTGACGTCACCATGTAAACAAATTTACTTCCGGGTACCACTTGGTGAAGGCGGCAGGTTTAAATGTGCGTGTTGTCAAATAAATGCTGTCAAACCCTCTCGTTGTTTTCGGCCGACTACTTTCAATTTAAATGGTTAAACGGTTGGTAAACATGCTTGTCCGACGTATCTAGCCTTTCTTCTGTGTTTGTTTTATGTAGTGTTAGCTAGCTAATAACGTTTGCTTGTCTGTCAAACTCGCTGTTTTGCAGACTCGTTAACATAGAAGAGCCTGGTGACGCGAGGTTACGTTAACGTTACAGACAGAGCTACCGACGCCACGTTAATTTAATTTAGCGTCAAGTCTGGTCCAACAGGTAAATAAGCTAGTCTGGTCTCCACTAACGTTAGTGAAAGTGTTGTTATGAATGATATTAAACAACAACACAACACGAACGAACCATTTTTGTCTTCTTTGTCTGTTTTTGTCTTCAACATGTCAGTTTGTGCCGTTCACCGCCATTATAATGTGTGGACCCAGGGGTACCCGGAAGTAAATGTAAACATCCCGGTGATTTGGTCTATAGGCCTCTGCATGGAGCAGTGTTTTTCTAAACCGCCCCTGAAGGCACCAACCCAAAAATGAACCCAAAAATGAATGAATAAATAAATACATAAATAAATAAACCACCCAATAAATAAATAACCAAAATATAGGGAACAAATGCAGAATTGTTGCTCTTGAAAATATTTTTTACTTTACACTATTGGAAAGGGATGTTGTGTTGTTGAATCAGCAAAAAATAAAAAAAATTCTAATACACCTTATCGAAATCTTCTGTCTTGCTTTTTAGAATTATGGTTAAAATGCATGGTATATTACAAGCCTCACTCAGTATCGTTCAATGTTTCTGCCTGTGTTGCTATCTGTTGTAGTACAACAACCTAAAGGGAGAAAAGGAGCAAATAAATATTGATGCTTAAATGATTTCACAACAGTATTGCAACAGCATGCAACTTTTATATACTAATATTATTCAGTTATGGAGTTATTTTTCCGTGACAAGTCTCATCCTAAAATGAGATATTCCTCTAAATCTGGTTAAAATCGGAATATTTAAAATGAGTTATACCCCTAAATTGGCCTTCAAATTGCCTCAAATTTAGTGCCCTTTTATGAATTTGAGCCCCTGCCCCTCTAATGTTCTGTGCACGTGCCTGGTCACAAGTACGGAAAACCGTACGGGGGGAAAAGAACGTTATTAATATAGATTAGTAGACCTATAGTCAGTAACATCAACACACTTTAGCCTACCTATCAGTTTAATAAATAGAAAACCATAATATTTAGCAATGAAACTGTAAAAACATGTATATATTCTCTAAATACTATTGGCAAGAAAAGTTTATTTTCATGTACACACCAAAGCATACTTTCGTCAACCCTGTTACCCTAGAATGGTAACAGGGTTGACGAAAACTGTTGTTGGCAGCCATTACTAGCCATCTGGTAAAGGTGCTAATACCACATGGTGTGCATTCATGAGAGGCCAAAATTATCTTATATAGCCTATCTACATTTAAAATTCCAAACATCACTTTTTAATGTATGCTTTTCTGGTAACAGGGCTGAGACAGCGTGCTCGACTGCTCATCCCCCTCTGTCAGACATTACAAAACTTGAAGAAAATTAATTAAAAGCAGATGTCACTTACTTATCTTTCCACCATCATCTTTACAAAAGGCAGGTGATGTCACTTCCTTGAAATGCTACAACTTTTGGAACAGTCCATTATGTCTGAATGGGTGTTTTCGTTAAAAGTAACAGGGTTGACGACAACATGGATACAAGACTATATTGTTCTTTTTCTCATCCTTTTACACATATTAAGAATAGAGGGTATGCACACCCACTGGAACACGCCCCCTCAATCAGGAATGAGTGTCAAAATGAGTGTCAAGTTCCTCCCTGAGCAGCAGGTGTCAGTTATCTAGGCTGATTACTGCATTCAAGCTCAGTTTTGCTGTGACTCAGTGGGCGTGACCCCACAGTGACTTCTGCCTCTGTGACATCACATGCATACCCTCTATAAAACTCATTCATGAGTAATGAAACAACACTTGGGGCATTATAGGTGTATGTTCTTTTATGATAGTTTGATGTTTTTTGGCCTTAATAGCTAGCCAAAGTAGAAAGACCAGACTGAGATACAGGTCATTTTCGCATTTTTTGCAAGATGCTTCACACAAAAAAGTGTTTAAAACTCTTTAAAAACAAAATGAAGAAATAATTAATTTGTTTTTATTAAGAGACATATCTGGGGAAGTAAATTATACAATGTTTTATTGCTTATTTGTTGTTTATTCAGATTTACAGAGGAATGTTGTCATATTCCACCTGACTGATGTGAGCTCTGTGCTGCATACTGCACTAAGTCATATTCCACCTGCTTACTGATGTGAGCTGTGTGCTGCATACTGCACTAAGTCATATTCCACCTGCTTACTGATGTGAGCTCTGTGCTGCATACTGCACTAAGTCATATTCCACCTGCTTACTGATGTGAGCTCTGTGCTGCATACTGCACTAAGTCATATTCCACCTGCTTACTGATGTGAGCTCTGTGCTGCATACTGCACTAAGTCATATTCCACCTGACTGATGTGACCTCTGTGCTGCATACTGCACTAAGTCATATTCCACCTGCTTACTGATGTGAGCTCTGTGCTGCATACTGCACTAAGTCATATTCCACCTGACTGATGTGAGCCCTGTGCTGCATACTGCACTAAGTCATATTCCACCTGACTGATGTGAGCTCTGTGCTGCATACTGCACTAAGTCATATTACACCTGACTGATGTGAGCTCTGTGCTGCATACTGCACTAAGTCATATTCCACCTGCTGACTGATGTGACCTCTGTGCTGCATACTGCACTAAGTCATATTCCACCTGACTGATGTGAGCTCTGTGCTGCATACTTCACTAAGTCATATTCCACCTGCTGACTGATGTGAGCTCTGTGCTGCATACTGCACTAAGTCATATTCCACCTGCTGACTGATGTGACCTCTGTGCTGCATACTGCACTAAGTCATATTCCACCTGACTGATGTGAGCTCTGTGCTGCATACTGCACTAAGTCATATTCCACCTGCTTACTGATGTGAGCTCTGTGCTGCATACTGCACTAAGTCATATTCCACCTGCTGACTGATGTGACCTCTGTGCTGCATACTGCACTAAGTCATATTCCACCTGACTGATGTGAGCTCTGTGCTGCATACTGCACTAAGTCATATTCCACCTGCTGACTGTGACTATCAAAGAGAATCTTGACTCTTAAATGAGGCCTATGAAGCACTGCAGGAGATTAAGCCCCGCCCCCACCCTTATCCAACATGACCCGTGAGTGAGACCCAACCAACCAATAACTCTCACCCCTAGTCTACCACACACTAAAACACTATACACACTTATTGTAATTTATATAACTTAGAACACTGGTGCTTTGAGACTGTAATTAAAGTAATCATCCACAATGCATTTAAAAGTCAATTCTGCCACTCCTTATCACTAATTGATTGTTTTTCAAGCTGTAGTTGAAAACCTTCATATTTGCTTTGCACCTATCAGGGGTTCATCTTTCCTGGCTTTTTAAGAGGTTTTTAAAAACAACAAATGTGTTGAAATGGGATTTAGCTTCTATGTTCTGTCCTCTCCTCTCTTCTCTCTCGTCTCCTCTCTTCTCTTGAGCTGTTGAATGCTGCTTGCTGTAAGAGAAGCTCAGTAGACTGGTGCTGAGAAATGATGAAACAGCACCACCTGCTGGTCTCAGAGACAAAGTAGAGAGCTGAGATCCGAATAATTCATCTGTAGCATTTGTGACATCCAAGAACCAATAATGGATTGAGATCAAATCACACAACTAGTTGTTAAACTACTTTTTGCAGTAACTAGTAATCTAACTACTTTACTTCAAATTTAGTAACTCTTTTACAATGACTGAAATTTAAATGGGCTAGTTACTAGTTACTTTAGGATGTGAAAATAATGGATAACTTCAGAGGGAGAGCTACAGCCTTCCTGTCCGGCAATAATGCTCTCCAGCTGCAGTCAGACCTATAGGCTATAAGCCTCCCCAATAAGTGAATGTTCAAGTATCCCATGCAGGTACAATGTCTATTAATGATTTATTATGCAGTAATCTGTAAAGTAATTAAATTACCTTTTGATAGTAACTGTAACTAATTACTCATTTTAAGTAACTTGCCCAACACTGCACATAACTAACTGGAGCTGTGCTTCTCTAAATCAAACTGAATGATATAGACAGTGGACTTGTTGTGATGTGTTGGAGACATGGTGAAGCTACAGGAAGTCACTGTGGTTTCTGCCAGCCTTCCTGTCATTACAGGTGGGCCTATCAGAGAAAACACATATGAAACTGATGAGGAGATAAGAGATGGGGCGTAAACAGCACATAAATATTGATACCCAGTAGTAGAGGAGACACCATTTTAAGACGACACGCTGACAGACAGACAGACAGGCTTCTTCAGAGACAACGAGTTAAGACACGGACAAGCTAAAAAAATATGGATCCCAGAATGATGATGCTGTTCGTGTTGCTATGGTGCTCAGGTAGGACTCAAGTACATCTTACTGGTGTAATGATGGTGTGTGAAAGCCTCTGAGGTTCTGATTTCTGGAGAACCAGGCTGCTATGGAACATCTGTGGAAGTTAAACTGTTATGAACTGGGTCCACTGCGAGAGAGAGAGAGAGAGAGGGTGTGTGTGTGTGTGTGTGTGTGTGTGTGTGTGTGTGTGTGTGTGTGTGTGTGTGTGTGTGTGACGTGTGTGTGTGTGCGTGTGTAGGTAGAGCTGTCGTCTGGGAATCGGAAGGTTCAGGGTTCAACCCCAGCAGGGTGTTGAAGTGTCCTTGAGCAAGACAATAGCAAAGTGTGAAGACGTTTAACAGGACGTGCAAGTTGTGCATTTATTGTGTAATGGAGGAGCTTTTGACCGTTTGACTTTTGGTGCTTTTGAGTGCAAATTTCAATAGAGATGTTTCAATTTTGTGTGTGTGTGCATGTGCGCGTGTGTGTGTGTGTGTGTGTGTGTGTGTGTGTGTGTGTGTGTGCGTGTGTGTGTGTGTGCCTGTGCATGCGTGCGTGTGTGTGTGTATGTGTGTCTGTGTGTGTGTGTGTGTGTGCCTGTGCGTGTGCGTGTGCGTGTGTGTGTGTGTGCCTGTGTGTGCCTGTGCCTGTGCGTGTGTGTGTGTGGGTGTGTCCCTGTGCCTGTGTGTGAGTGTGTGTGTGTGCATGTGTGTACGTATGTGTGCGTGCGTGTCTGCAAAGTGAGTGTTGGTTAAGCCGTCGGTTATGCAGTTGGAGGGTTGCATAAATTACTAAGAAAATCCATAAATGAACAAGATGTTTAGAATGGAGAGAGAGAGAGAGAGAGAGAGAGAGAGAATGTGTAATGTCAGTGAATGACAAGTCCTTTATACACTGTGTGTGTGTGTGTGTGTGTGTGTGTGTGTGTGTGTGTGTGTGTGTGTGTGTGTGTGTGTGTGTGTGGACGCACGCACCCGCACATGTGTGGGTGTCGCAACTGTCAATATATGGAAGGGATGCTGACGTGTAGCGGGGCAAACCGCTGCCACACACACACACACACACACACACACACACACACACACACACACACACACACTAGAGAGCTGCAAACCCTCGCGGGCCCCTGGGGCTTCATGTTTCATGAAGGTTATTATGACTTTTTGCTGTGCTGCTTTTTACATATTGACTGTGTAGTTTTCCTGGTTGTATATTTAAGCAATATATCACGAGAGCAAGTGTGTTGTGGAGAATATATCCCGCTGATAAGCTGTTATCCCACGAGGCCACAGGCCTCGTGGGATAACAGCTTATCAGTGGGATATATTCCACAACACCACGCAGCTCGAGTGCTATATTGCTTTTATAAAACGGTTTCCAAGTATAATAATATAATAATAATAATACTATAAGTCCGACTGGCATTGTATTCTGATAGAGTCAGTTGAAACACTACTGTAAGGCGGGACCTCTAGCAAGAAGATAGACGTGCGGGTGATTTGATTGGATCGTTCTGGAGACTGAAGTCGACATTGGCCAATCCTGGCGCTTGCTGAGAAGCTGAGAGCGTTTTGCAAAGCCCGACACCAGAGCCGTATGCCGACACCAAGTAACGTTACGTCTTATTTAGAAATGCGGGGTTAAGAGTGAGGGCGCGCGAGAGAGGGGTTAAGACATTAGCCCGCGTCTATTCTTGTACAAAACATCATTTTCTGCGAAGTATTAGTAAAGTTATAAGCGAAGATCGATTCACAAGGATCTGACAGCTGTCTCCGCCATTTGTTTTTTTTGAAACCAAAGGCTTTTAGTAAGAGAGTTGCCATGGCAACCAATAACCGAGTCCAATAACCCATGGCCATGGGTTATTGGACTCGGTTATTGGATTTATACAATGGCTGTGAACCAATCAGATTGCTTGATTTGAGAGAGCCGTTTTATAATTAGCAAATAAATAGAATGGAGAGAGAGAGAGAGAGAGAGAATGTGTAATGTCAGTGAATGACAAGTCCTTTATATACTGTGTGTATGTGTGTGTGTGTGTGTGTGTGTGTGTGTGTGTGTGTGTGTGTGTGGTGCGTGCGTGCGTGCGTGTGCGTGTGCCTGTGCCTGTGCCTGTGCGTGTGCGTGTGCGTGTGCGTGTGCGTGCGTGTGTGTGTGTGTGTGTGTGTGTGCGCGTGTGTGTGATTGATTGATTGATTGATTGATTTTCTTAATTTAAGTGTCATGCTTTGAATGAAGCCCAGCCCACATCGGCTTACAGGACACTTTTACTGTTCATCATTTAAACAAACAATGATCAAAACATAAAACCAACAGAAACACCCAAAATACATACAGCAAAGTTGTACAGCATGAAACCACCACCTGAACCTACTTAAAGAGCTGTGCTTGCCTTGTATTCCAGGCCCTAGAGATAAAGTTAGCAGTCTTAAATACCTCAGTCTTAAACAACCACTCCAACTTCTGGCCATCATCTGCCCAGAAGAGCTCAGGTCTTTGCTTTTGCATTTCATCAAATAAGGAAATCCCCAAATCATCATATAAAGTACAATAAAACATGAAATGAAACTTTCAACATCTTTTAGATCACAGATATATCTTGTTCTCTTCTTAGCTGTGAACCGCCCGTGTGTGTGTGTGTGTGTGTGTGTGTGTGTGTGTGTGTGTGTGTGTGTGTGTGTGTGTGCGCGCGTGTGCGTGTGCGTGTGTGTGTGGACGCACGCACGCGCACATGTGTGGGCAGGGGCGGACTGGGATCATAATTCAGGCCGGGCATTAGATACCAAGCAGGCCAGGCCGATATGGGCCGACGCGTGTGCCGGCGTCCAAAGGGCCGTGGCATTGAGTGCCAATGACGACTTTAGTCGTCAATTCATTTAGTGACGTAAAGTGCCATTGACGACTAAAGTCGTCAATTGCGTTTTTTGACGGGGGGATGTCGATCTAAGCCTCTTACATCGCGTCTTACAATATGGGAGCTATTGAATGTGTCTAACCTATTTTACAGAACCCTTAGGTGGCGACAGTGCTCTCCAGATTACAGAAATGTCAGGAATACAGCCTGAAAAAGCCGTGATCAAAGCGAAACCGCTCATGCTGCAGCCCAGAGCCATGTAGATTGCTCTGGCTGCTGCTTGACGGTGCCTGCCAACAGCAATCAATCCGCGCACACAACTGCTCCTCTGCCTCTGTCTGTCTGTCTGCATATAGTTTCTCCACACGATTACCCACCAGAAAGGCAGCACCCGACCCCGAAGGGCCAAACCTTTACCTGCAGTCCCGTTTGGCATTTCCTTGTCACGCTGTGAGCTGTCGCAGCACTGTCGCGCTGTGAGCCGCTGTGAGCCGCACCGCCCGCAAAAACGGAGGCTCCGAAAAAAGACTGGGTGCGTGTGGGGAGGAGTTTGCAGCTTAGTGGGGGAGAGGGGGGTGGGGCACGCAGGCTCCACAGAACTACACCAGGTCACTACATCAGAAAATATTAGCTAGAGTCAGTGAATGTGCTTGAAATGCTGCATTTCACAAAAGGCGGAATAACTCAGCTTCTAGATAGAAATGCATGTTTTTGCTGTTTTTGACCTATCTTCTCCGGCTGATAACTAAAGAACGGAAAATGGTATCAATAAACTTTTTTTTGCTGATGATACAATAGAGTCTCCTTGTTCTTTTTGCGTGTTCGGTGTTTACATAGTAATATCACACAATATTCTGTGGGCCTCGAGAAATCACTGAAAACGCTCTGAAACTCTGGCACTGGGAGCGTCCGTTCTCCAAAAGTGGCTGGCACTCAATGAGTTAATACTATTATGATCTTTTCCCTCAGGACTCCAGGCTGAAGAAAAACACCACTCAACAGGTAAATAGAGAAAAGACAGAGAAACAGCTGTCTGATTTGAGTTGATTTTTACTTTCAAATCCAAGTAATTGTGAACTGTTTTTAACTAATTACTCTCTTGTCTCTGTTCAGCTGATGATGTCAGGTTGGTGGGAGGAGCCAGCAGCTGTGCTGGTGAACTGGAGATGAAACAACATGGAGTCTGGAGACCAGTGGATGACAGGGGGTCTGCGTGGATCCTGAAGTCAGCAGCTGTAGTGTGCAGAGAGCTGGACTGTGGCTCTGCTGTTTCCACAGAAGAGAGAAAGGCTTCCTCAGAAAGAGATGTATGGGGGATCAGACCTTACTGTCCGCATACACTGAGGAAGTGTTTATGGACACGGTCTGTCTCTTCCTCTCTCAGCCTGCAGATCAACTGCTCAGGTAAAACCATCATTGACATCAACTATGACAGTAATGTTTGCAGTCTCTTGCTTCCTCTATCACAGTGACAGTCAGTGGTTTACATTGGACTGAACTGTACAGTTATGCAGGACAATGGCCTCCTACAGGAAGAGAAGTGTGTGAACATGCATGTAAATAGAGTGCCACAGGGATGATGTATTTTTGTAGTCTTACCACAGACGTCCCCTTTGAAGTGTTTCATGAAAACTGTGTAAAAAAATGCATTTGTGCTTCAAAAGTCATAAAAGTGGTCCTCGTTTGGGAAGATCATCTTGCTGAACACAAACGTTGCTGTTTCATAAACTTTAGTTAACCACAGACTTATTTCAGGCATTGCACCTAAATTCCCAATACAAAAATCCCATTGACTTTTACATGTTTGTGTTACTTCTGGACTCCTTCCTGCAGCAGGCTACTCTGTGTCTGTTCTGTTTGTATATTCTACAGTACGTCTATGTACAGAGATCAGCACGCTGCAGATAGTCAGTGCAGGAATAATAATTATAATTGTCTGGATTTATATAGCGCCTTTCTAGATATCAAAGTGTTTCACATATCAGGGGAGGAGGAGTCAACTCATCCACCACCGATGTGTAGCACCCACCTGGGTGATGCACGACATGACAGATGATTGACAGGCTCTGTGTCTCTCTCTCTCTTTCTGCCTCCTTTTGCTCCTTTCTCTCTCTCTCTCTCTCTCTCTCTCTCTCTCTCTCTCTCTCTCTCTCTCTCTCTCTCTCCAGAGTCTGTGAGGCTGGTGAATGGTACTAGTCTGTGCTCAGGCAGACTGGAGGTGAACTCTAACCAGTCATGGTCCTCAGTATGTGAAGCTGACTTTGACCAGCAGGATGCAGATGTGGTCTGTAGGGAGCTTGGCTGTGGGGCTCCGACAGTCCTCCAGGGGGCGCTCTATGGAGACAGGGAGACTCCAATGGGGACCAAAGAGTTCCAGTGTGAAGGCAGTGAGTCTGTTCTCCTGGACTGTGGGAGCTCAGGCTCAGCTAGAAACACCTGCTTACCTGGCAAAGCTGTTGGACTCACCTGCTCAGGTAGGAGAGGAGCTGTGTGTGTGTGTGTGTGTGTGTGTGTGTGTGTGTGTGTGTGTGTTTTCTCTCAGTAAGAACAATGTTTATGGTTGAATGAGCTTATTGTGACACATGTATGAAGTGTGTTGGTGGTTTGAGTGAGTTTTGGAGGTGAGATGATGAAGATGCATGTTGGTAATGCAGACTGTATGAAGAGTTTTTAAAAAAGTGGCTTCAGTTTTGACCAATAAAAACACTCTAATTGAGTTTTTTTCTTTCAACTCTGTTTTTTGAGTAAATAATTATTATGTTTATTTAATTTCATATTCTTGTTTTATTTGTGTACCACCATGCTGACCACATGCATGCACTGTTTTTATATTTGAATGTTTTTTCAACGTAGATAAAAGAGCCAAAGTATCAAATTTTTAATTATTATTTGTATTGAACTGAAAACTGATCTAATCTGTGACTCAATAGCGTGATACAATCTGAACTGTGAGTTTTGTGATCTGTTGCAGCCCTAATTCAAAGTCACTTTACTTCTTTTACTAAAGACTCTCTTGTCTCTGTTCAGCTGATGATGTCAGGTTGGTGGGAGGAGCCAGCAGCTGTGCTGGTGAACTGGAGGTGAAACAACATGGAGTCTGGAGACCACTGTATGAGCGGTACACTGACTGGAGGCTGAAGTCAGCAGCTGTAGTGTGCAGACAGCTGGACTGTGGCTCTGCTGTTTCCACAGAAGAGAGAAAGGCTTCCTCAGAAAGAGATGTATGGTGGATCAGACCTTGGTGTCTTCAGTCTGGATCTACACTGAGGGAGTGTTTAGTCACACAGTCTGTCTCTTCCTCTCTCAGCCTGCAGATCAACTGCTCAGGTAAAACCATCAATGACATCAACTATGACAGTACTAATGTTTGCAGTCTCTTGCTTCCTCTGTCACAGTGACAGTCAGTGGTTTACATTGGACTGAACTGTACAGTTATGCAGAACAATGGCCTCCTACAGGAAGAGAAGTGTGTGAACATGCATGTAAATAGAGTGCCACAGGGATGATGTATTTTTGTAGGTTTACCCTGGAAGTGCCTTTTGAAGTGTTTTATGAAAACTGCTTAAAACATTTATTTGTGCTTCAAAAGTCATAAAATTCATCCTCGTTTCTGAAGATCATCTTGCTGAACACAAACATTGCTGTTTTATAAACCTTTGTGAACCACAGACCTGATTTCAGGCATAGAGACACTGCATGAAATAGGCCACGCCCATCATGGGGGAAATCGCTCCGTTCACTCCCATTCACCAGCGTCATTTTCCTTGAATTAAACATAGCTAAAAGCTGTTCGTGTGGTGGGCTGCGCACACAACAAATGTAAAAAATCGCCAATTAAAGTTTTTTTGTACTCCCGAGCAAAACAAGGAAGCCATTGAGAATTGGCGAGAAGAAAATGTGGATTTAGCTCTCAAGGAAGTAAGTTGGAGTGTTCATCTTCCGTAAATACGATCTTTGTGTGCAACTACGTGACATAGGAGCCAGCGCGTCTGATGCCATCTGTCTGATGTTACACCAGCATTATTTTAATTCATTTAAACATGCCTAAAAGCTGTTGTGTGGTGGGCTGCACAGTCATAGTCTAATGGCCCATTTCCACCGCAGGTAGTAGCGCCATCCCGCTCCGCTCGACTCGATAAATGGTCTCATTCCACCGTTAAAAACCGTCCCAGCCCGGGTTGAGTTGGGGTTGAGTCGTGCTATTTTTCGTCCCTGCCTCGTCGGGGTTCTAGGGCTGTGAACCCGGTACCATACGGTGACGTGAAAACATTGTTGACGACTGATTGGTCAGGCAGAATCGTGTTTACTCTGTCTATCTACTGACTGTCAATGCAATGCTGCATACCAGTTTAGTGGGCTTACCTTCTCTTCTGTTATGTTATTTCCATCAGTCTTTTGTGTTGCTGCCTTCGCCTCTGGTGAAATAAAATCGTGGCGGTGGTTTCAATTGTTTTGAGAGAGAAAAAAGTCAGCTGGTCAGGAAGCCTTTGTAGTTGAGTGCAGCGCTCCGCTAGGCCGCAGGCGGGTCTTTGGTGAAGCCGCGGTCTTGCCTGGTGTCACGGCTCGTGCACATCTACAATGGCAAAATCGCTTTTCCGCCTCGTTGCAGCATTTTGTGGGCGTGGAAATCAGCTTCCAGCTTGGAGCTGTAGCCTGTAGAAACGTTTTCAGGTCGAGGTACACAGGAGGGTGTGGGGAGGAAATGTGTAGGAAGAGCTGTCATAGGGTAGCTTTAACGAAAGGTCCCGCCCTAGTCCCGCCCCGCGAGCGTGAAGCCGCTCGGAGACAAGCCGCCTCTAGTCTGCGACAGCGAAACGCTGGGCGGGTTATGCGGCAGGGGGCGCGAGGTTGAAATGGACCAATCAGACGCGGAAATGGAGCAAGACAGCCTATCAAGATGCAGCGTCAAAGAGGCTTTCACAGGAGGCATGCCGCCGAGCGTTTCATGGTGTGCACGAGCCGTGAGAGGCCGCCGGGGTAGAGGCTACTCTGTTGCGCCTCTGCCGTCCCCGCGCAGCGCATGCATGTGAGTTTGACTAACAACAAAGTGATATCCATTCTCCTGGCCGATTGTCACATTCGCCCATGTACACTGTAGGTCATTTAGAGGCACCAGTATTTCATAAACAGTTTAAAAGTTCTGTGGATGGATTTAATTGTAACATTATGTTATAGCCTACTTCGGTGTATAAGCGGAGGACAGATATGCGGTCGCTATGACGACCAGCTGTGGGCGGGGGTGGGCGGGGGCAGATGATCGGCGGTCGAAGCAGAACATCCATCGGGCCGAAACGAGTAGAGCCGACTGGTGACGAGCTGTGCAGGGCAGTAAAATGTGGTGGAAATGAGCCAATAGTATTTCACTTCAGGCCACTGTGTGGGATCGTTTATCCAGCGTTGTTTGGGCAATGAAAAGGGACACTGCTCCAGGCCAACTGAGTTCATTTTCTTGATGTACCTTTCCCTCTCCGTTGGAGGAAGTGTACTGAAATAATCTTTTGACATTATCTAAAAAGAAAACTGTCCAAATCCCTGTAAAACCCCGCAAAACTATTTCTATCTGACGAGAGTTCCTCCATTCGCCCTGGTTAGCCGCGGTTTGTTTTGCTAGCTGCTGTCCTCAGGCAGTGCTTCTTTGTGTTTCCCCCGTCTTGGGCGTGGCTTCTGAATGATGACGCGTTTTGCAGTGTCTCTATTGAACCTAAATTCCAATACTAAAATCCCATTCTCTTTTACACGTTAGTGTTACTTCTGGACTCCTTCCTGCAGCAGGCTACTCTGTGTCTGTTCTGTTTGTATATTCTACAGTACGTCTATGTACAGAGATCAGCACGCTGCAGATAGTCAGTGCAGGAATAATAATCATAATTGTCTGGATTTATATAGCGCCTTTCTAGATATCAAAGTGTTTCACATATCAGGGGAGGAGGAGTCAACTCATCCACCACCGATGTGTAGCACCCACCTGGGTGATGCACGACATGACAGATGATTGACAGGCTCTGTCAAGTCAAGTTTATTTGTATAGCACATTTCATACACAGAGGCAATTCAAAGTGCTTCACATAAAATGGTTGACAGAAAAAGAAAAGAAAAGAAGAGAATAAAATGGACATTTAAAAGCATCACAACAAAACTTTAAAAAAGAGTATAAAAAGTGCATTAAGCAACAGGCGCAGCAGTTGCAGAAAGAGCTAAAAACTTTACTAAAACATAAAAACTAAACTAAACATAAACATAAAAACTTATAGAGGACAGATTGGGTTTGCATAGTAGCTGTCAGCAGTTAAAAGCGACAGTAAACATAAAAGTCTTTAGTCTATTTTTAAAAGTAAGTAAGGTTGGGGCAGATCTGAGGTCTTCAGGCAATTTGTTCCAGCTAGCAGAAGCATAGTGGGTAAATGCAGCCTTCCCATGATTTGATTTGATCCTAGGGACAGTTAATAAGTTGGACCCTGTTGACCTAAGAGTTCTAGACGGTTCGTAGCGTGGGAGCAATTCAGCTATGTATTTTGGGCCTAGGCCATTAAGTGATTTATAGACTAATAACAGTATTTTAAAATCTATTCTATGACACACTGGCAACCAGTGTAAGGACTGGAGTGATATGATCAGCTTTCTTAGTCTTCATTAGAACTCTAGCAGTGTCTGTGTCTCTCTCTCTTTCTGCCTCCTTTCTCTCTCTCTCTCTCTCTCTCTCCAGACTCTGTGAGGCTGGTGAATGGTACTAGGCTGTGCTCAGGCAGACTGGAGGTGAAGTCTAACCAGTCGTGGTCCTCAGTGTGTGAAGCTGACTTTGACCAGCCGGATGCAGAGGTGGTCTGTAGGGAGCTTGGCTGTGGGGCTCCTTCAGTCCTCCAGGGGGCGCTCTATGGAGACAGGGAGACTCTAATGTGGACCAAAGAGTTCCAGTGTGAAGGCAGTGAGTCTGTTCTCCTGGACTGTGGAAGCTCAGGCTCAGCTAGAAACACCTGCTCACCTGGCAAAGCTGTTGGACTCACCTGCTCAGGTAGGAGAGGAGCTGCAGCTTGGATTTAGCTTCAGTGCTGTTCTATTCAAAGTAATGGTGCAACGGACCGTACAACCTAAGAGATTTCATCCACTATTAATTTTTCCATAGACGTTTAGAAAAATCCTTATAAAAGGAGTTTTACTGGTCAAACCATTCAGCTATTTAGAACCAGGAGAGAGCAGAGAACATGTCACAAAGAAGAAGAGAAAAAGGTGGTGGGGAGGACGTGCATTTCTTTAGTCTGCTTCCCCTTCATGGTGAAATGTTCTATGGTCTCTCACCATCCTAAATCTATGGATTGTAAATTGACTGCATTTATATAGCGCTTTTATCCAAAGAGCTTTACAATGTGCCTACATTCACCCATTCACACACCGACGCAGGGTGCTGGCACAGCCATCGGGAGCAATTTGGGGTTCAGTGTCTTGCCCAAGGACACTTCGATATGCAGACTGGAGGAGCCGGGGATCGAACCACCGACCTTCTGGTTGGTGGATGACACGCTCTACCTCCTGAGCCACAGCCGCCCCTATCTAGCTGAATTGTTTGGTTTGACCAAGTAAAACTCTTTTTATAAAGATGTTATGAAACGTCTATTAAAAAATGAATTGTGGATGGAATCCCTACGTCGTATGCAGAACCCGGAAGAGGGTGTGACTTTGGCACTTTATAGATCACATGATTGTGATGTTTACTGGCAACTTAGGGAGATCTGCTGCTTTCCTTTCATGCAGCTCTGCTTGGAGCAGCTCCAGTCTCTCTGTCTGTCTTCAGTCTTGATTTGCTATGACTCGTGATGTGTAACCAATCAGATCGAGCTGTGGGCGGGACATTGAGTGAGGCTACAGAGTGGTGACTACAGACAGACAGAGAGAGGCGACTGCATCAGAGCCAAAGTAGCAAATAATTTGATATGAACACAAGTGAAAAAGCAGATCTGGAGCTCAAAGTTAGGTAATTGAATAGGTGCAAACAAAGAAAGAGTGATGTTTCCACACAAAGGTGTCTTCTTCAGAGTCAAACAGGGTGTGGTGAAAATGACTGCTTTAAATACTCCCACCACAGAATAAAGCAAGTCTCTCATTGGTGGGGCATGGTTATGACATCATCAACACACAGCCAATGAAAGCCAGTTTTTATATCTGAATGTTTTTTCAACAAAGATAGATAGATAGCGTGATACAATCTGAACTGTGAGTTTTGTGATCTGTTGCAGCCCTAATTCAAAGTGACTTTACTTCTTTTACTAATGACTCTCTTGTCTCTGTTCAGATTTCAGGTTGGTGGGAGGAGCCAGCAGCTGTGCTGGTGAACTGCAGATGAAACAACATGGAGTCTGGAGACCAATGGATGACAGGAGTCCTGAGTGGACCCTGAAGTCAGCAGCTGTAGTGTGCAGACAGCTGGGCTGTGGCTCTGCTGTTTCCACAGAAAGGAGAAAGGATTCCTCAGTAAGAAGATCTGTATGGATGTTCTGGTCTTCCTGTCTTCAGTCTGGATATACACTGAGGGAGTGTTTAGACACACGGTCTGACTCTTCATCTGACAGCCTGCAGATCAGCTGCTCAGGTAACACCATCCATAACGTGTGTGTGTGTGGGTGTGTGTGTGCGTGTACGTGTGCGTGTGCGTGTGCGTGTGCGTGTGTGTGTGTGGGTGTGTGTGGACTCTGTGTTGCTGCACTCAGCTCCCATAACTCTTCACCACACAGTGATCTATAATGTTTTTGTAACTTGTTAAAATTGCTCTCTCTCCCTCTCTCTCTCTCTCTCTCTCTCTCTCCCTCTCTCTCTCTCTCACTCTCTCATTCATTCACTCTCGCTCTCACTCCCTGTCGACTCTCTCTCTCCCTCTCTCTCTCTCTCTCTCTCTCTCCCTCTCTCGCTCTCACACTCCCTCCCTCTCTCACACTCACTCTCTCTCTCCCCCTCTCTCTCATTCACTCCCTATTTCTCCCTCTCACTCAATCCCCCCCCCTCTCCCTCTCTCTCTCTCTCTCCCCCTCTCTCACACACTCTCTCCCCCTCTCTCCCTCCCTCTCTCTCCCTCTCTCGCACTCCCTCTCTCTCACACTCCCTCTCTCTCTCTCTCTCCCTCTCTCTCTCTCTCACACTCCCTCTCGCTCTCCCTCTCTCTCTCTCATTATCTCTCACTCTCTCTCATTCACTCCATCTCTTACTCTCTCCCTCTCTCTCATTCATTAACTCTCACTCTCCCTCTCTCACACACTCTCTCTCTCCCCCTCTCTCTCATTCAATCCCTCTCTCTCTCACTCAATCCCTCCCCCTCTCTCTCTCACTCTCTCTCTCACTCTCTCTCTCCAGACTCTGTGAGGCTGGTGAATGGTACTAGTCTGTGCTCAGGCAGACTGGAGGTGAAGTCTAACCAGTCGTGGTCCTCAGTGTGTGAAGCTGATTTTGACCAGCAGGATGCAGAGGTGGTCTGTAGGGAGCTTGACTGTGGGGCTCCTTCAGTCCTCCAGGGGGCGCTCTATGGAGACAGGGAGACTCCAATGTGGACCAAAAAGTTCCAGTGTGAAGGCAATGAGTCTGTTCTCCTGGACTGTGGAAGCACAGGCTCAGCCAGAAACACCTGCTCACCTGGCAAAGCTGTTGGACTCACCTGCTCAGGTAGGAGAGGAGCTGCAGCTTGGATTTAGCTTCAGTGCTGTTCTATTCAAAGTAATGGTGCAACGGACCGTACCACCTAAGAGATTTCATCCACCATTTTTCCATAGACGTTTAGAAAAATCCTTACAAAAGGAGTTTTACTGGTCAAACCATTCAGCTATTTAGAATCAGGAGAGAGCAGAGAACATGTCACAAAGAAGAAGAGAAAAGGGCGGTGGGGAGGACCTGCTTCTCCTTCATGGTGAAATGTTCTATGGTCTCTCACCATCCTAAATCTATGGATTGTAAATTGACTGCATTTATGTAGCGCTTTTATCCAAAGCACTTTACAATGTGCCTACATTCACCCATTCACACACCGAGGGCGGCCAGCTGCCACGCAGGGTGCTGGCACAGCCGTCGGGAGCAATTTGGGGTTCAGTGTCTTGCCCAAGGACACTTTGACATGCGGACTGGAGGAGCCGGGGATTGAACCACCGACCTTCTGGTTGGTGGACGACACGCTCTGCCTCCTGAGCCACAGCCGCCCCTATCTAGCTGAATTGTTTGGTTTGACCAAGTAAAACTCTTTTTATAAAGATGTTATGAAACGTCTATTAAAAAATTAATGGTGGATGGAATCCCTAGGTCGTATGCAGAACCCAGAAGAGGGTGTGACTTTGGCACTTTATAGATCACATGATTGTGATGTTTACTGGCAACTTAGGGAGATCTTAGGGACCACATGCACTGTTTTTATATTTGAATGTTTTTTCAATATAGATAAAAGAGCCAGAGTATCACATTTTTAATTATTATTTTTGCTGAACTGAAAACTGATCTGATCTGTGACTCAATAGCTCACAGAACTGTGAGCTTTGTGATCTGTTTCAGCCCTAATTCAAAGTGACTTAACTTATTTTACTAATGACTCTCTTGTCTCTGTTCAGATGTCAGGTTGGTGGGAGGAGCCAGCAGCTGTGCTGGTGAACTGGAGATGAGACAACATGGAGTCTGGAGACCAGTGGCTGACAGGAGGTGGTCTGACTGGAACCTGAAGTCAGCAGCTGTAGTGTGCAGAGAGCTGGACTGTGGCTCTGCTGTTTCCACAGAGGGGAGAGAGGATTCCTCAGTAAGATCTGTATTGATGTTCAATTCGTCCTGTCTTCAGTCTGGATCTACACTGAGGGAGTCTTTAGAGACACGGTCTTACACTTCAAATGTCAGCCTGCAGATCAACTGCTCAGGTAAAACCATCAATAACACGTGTGTGTGTGTGTGTGTGTGTGTGTGTGTGTGTGTGTGCATGCGTGGGTGCGTGCGTGCGTGCGTGCGTGTGTGTGTGTGGACTCTGTGTTGCTGCTCTCAGCTCCCATAACTCTTCACCACACAGTGATCTATAATGTTTTTGTAACTTGTTAAAATTGCTCTCTCTCTCTCTCTCTCTCTCTCTCTCTCTCTCGCTCACTCACACACACACACACACTCTCCCTCCCTCTCTCTCCCTCTCACACTCCCTCTCTCTCATTCACTCCATCTGTTTACTCTCTTCCTCTCTCTAACTCTCTCTCATTCATTAACTCTCACTCTTCCTCTCTCACACACTCTCTCTGTCCCTCAATCCCTCCCCCTCTCTCACTCTCCCTCTCCCTCACTCTCCCTCTCTCTCCCTCTCTCACACTCCCTCTCTCTCATTCACTCCATCTGTTACTCTCTTCCTCTCTCTAACTCTCTCTCATTCATTAACTCTCACTCTCCCTCCCTCACTCTCTCTCTCTCCCTCTCTCTCCCTCGCTCTCTCTTCCTCCCTCTAATTCAATTCAAAGAGGTGTTATTAGATGTATCACATGATCATAGTGAGTATAAAGCACATTGCACAGGGTTGTACAAAGTAGCCTCTCATTATTTAACATAAAACAATGTTACTGTAACATGAGAGTACAAAAATACAACCATGTCAGCAACATTTTCTAATGTGTGTGTGTGTGTGTGTGTGTGTGTGTGTGTGTGTGTGTGTGTGTGTGGTGTTGCTCTGGAATACTTTGGTGACCCCCCCCTCCCCCCCCCCCCCCCCCCCTCTCTCTCTCTCTCCCTCTCTCTCTCCAGAGTCTGTGAGGCTGGTGAATGGTACTAGCCTGTGCTCAGGCAGACTGGAGGTGAAGTCTAACCAGTCATGGTCCTCAGTGTGTGAAGCTGACTTTGACCAGCAGGATGCAGAGGTGGTCTGTAGGGAGCTTGACTGTGGGGCTCCTTCAGTCCTCCAGGGGGCGCTCTATGGAGACAGGGAGACTCCAATGTGGAGCAAAGAGTTCCAGTGTGAAGGCAGTGAGTCTGTTCTCCTGGACTGTGGAAGCTCAGGCTCAGCTAGAAACACCTGCTCACCTGGCAAAGCTGTTGGACTCACCTGCTCAGGTAGGAGAGGAGCTGCAGCTTGGATTTAGCTTCAGTGCTGTTCTATTCAAAGTAATGGTGCAACGGACCGTACAACCTAAGAGATTTCATCCACTATTAATTTTTCCATAGACGTTTAGAAAAATCCTTAGGAGTTTTACTGGTCAAACCATTCAGCTATTTAGAATCAGGAGAGAGCAGAGAACATGTCACAAAGAAGAAGAGAAAAAGGGGGTGGGGAGGACGTGCATTTCTTTAGTCTGCTTCTCCTTCATGGAGAAATGTTCTATGGTCTCTCACCATCCTAAATCTATGGATTGTAAATTGACTGCATTTATGTAGCGCTTTTATCCAAAGAGCTTTACAATGTGCCTACATTCACCCATTCACACACCGAGGGCGGCCAGCTGCCACGCAGGGTGCTGGCACAGCCATCGGGAGCAATTTGGGGTTCAGTGTCTTGCCCAAGGACACTTCGACATGCAGACTATAGGAGCCGGGGATCGAACCACCGAACTTCAGGTTGGTGGACGACACACTCTACCTCCTGAGCCACAGCCGCCCCCTATCTAGCTGAATTGTTTGGTTTGACCAAGTAAAACTCTTTTTATAAAAATGTTGTGAAACGTCTATTAAAAAATGAATGGTGGATGGAATCCCTAGGTCGTATGCAGAACCCGGAAGAGGGTGTGACTTTGGCGTGTGTAATGTATTACTCACAGTCACTGTATTCACTTCAGTCAGCAGCACCGCACCGGTGTGTGCTTTTCATCCCCTCATCTCGCCGCTGTGCCAAATGCACGCTCACAGGCAGCCTGTCACAATGGACCGATTTCTGCCATTAAACATGATCTATTTTGCCCGGCTCCGCTTTTGCATAACACTCGTCTTTCTGCTAGGTAGCGTTGCTTCAAAGTTTTCCACTTGCTGCGGAGGTTTTTGCCACGGCTTATCGAACCGTTTCTCCCTCATTTTCCGCTGCTTTTCCAAAGGAGAAGATGGGTCACATGACGTGCAAATGCGGAAAATGTGTTTCCATTACACTTTTGCGATAAACTGCTATATCGACACGTCTGAAAAACCACCTCATGAGAGAGCAAAAACTTTTTGCGATATTTGGGAGGTTTTTCTAAATGTACGTGTTTCCATTACCCAATTTCTATTGCGATATTTAGATTTTGCGCATTTCTGAGGGTAATGGAAACACGACTAGAGAGAGAGAGGCGGCTGCATCAGAGCCAAAGTAGCAAATAATTTGATATGAACACAAGTGAAAAAGGAGATCTGGAGCACACAGTTAAGCAATTGAATAGGTGCAAACAAAGAAAGAGTGATGTTTTCACACAAAGGTGTCTTCTTCAGAGTCAAACAGGGTGTGGTGAAAATGACTGCTTTAAATAGGGCTCAACAGTGCAATGCAATGACACATCACTATGAGCAGGCCAACCATGGCTCTGTGGCTTCTCTTCAATTCTGGGGCATAGAAAAAATCCCACCTCCACCAAGAGGGGGTGCTATTGTTACTAAACTCCTCTGTAGAGAAGCATTTTGGATCTCCACCTTGAACACTGTTGAGCCCTTTGGACTTAATGAAGACAACAGTCTATCCTGTTTGCTGTGATGCTTCTGTGCTCTCCCTATTGTTGTTACTTTACTGTCTTTTCTACATGTATTACTTTTATCATGTTTTGCACTCATCTGTTCTTGGAGGAGGCTATATGTGGTAACCTTTCATTGGCTGTGTGTTGATGATGTCATAACCATGCCCCACCAATGAGAGACTTGCTTTATTCTGTGGTGGGTGTATTTAAAGCAGTCATTTTCACCACATCCTGTTTGACTCTGAAGAAGACACCTTTGTGTGGAAACGTCACTCTTTCTTTGTTTGCACCTATTGAATTGCCTAACTTTGACCGTGTGCTCCAGATCTCCTTTTTCACTTGTGTGAACTCAGTCCCCCTGTCTGAGAGGCACCTGCCTGAGAGGCACCTGTCTGTCTGAGAGGCACCTGTCTGAGAGACACCTGTCTGAGAGGCACCTGTCTGTCTGAGAGACACCTGTCTGAGAGGCACCTGTCTGAGAGGCACCTGTCTGAGAGGCACCTGTCTGAGAGACACCTGTCTGTGAGAGGCACCTGTCTGAGAGGCACCTGTCTGAGAGGCACCTGTCTGAGAGGCGCCTGTCTGAGAGGCACCTGTCTGAGAGGCACCTGTCTCTGAGAGACACCTGTCTGAGAGGCACCTGTCTGAGAGACACCTGTCTGAGAGGCGCCTGTCTGAGAGGCACCTGTCTCTGAGAGACACCTGTCTGAGAGGCACCTGTCTGAGAGGCACCTGTCTGAGAGGCACCTGTCTGAGAGACACCTGTCTGTGAGAGGCACCTGTCTGTGAGAGGCACCTGTCTGAGAGACACCTGTCTGTGAGAGGCACCTGTCTGTGAGAGGCACCTGTCTGAGAGACACCTGTCTGAGAGGCACCTGTCTGAGAGGCACCTGTCTGAGAGGCACCTGTCTGTGAGAGGCACCTGTGAGGCACCTGTCTGAGAGGCACCTGTCTGTGAGAGGCGCCTGTGAGGCACCTGTCTGAGAGAGGCACCTGTCTGTGAGAGGCGCCTGTGAGGCACCTGTCTGAGAGGCACCTGTCTGAGAGGCACCTGTCTGAGAGAGGCACCTGTCTGTGAGAGGCGCCTGTGAGGCACCTGTCTGAGAGGCACCTGTCTGAGAGAGGCACCTGTCTGTGAGAGGCGCCTGTGAGGCACCTGTCTGTGAGACACCTGTCTGAGAGGCACCTGTCTGTGAGACACCTGTCTGAGAGACACCTGTCTGAGAGGCACCGGTCTGAGAGGCACCTGTCTGAGAGGCACCTGTCTGTGAGGCACCTGTCTGTGAGGCACCTGTCTGTGAGGCACCTGTCTGAGAGGCACCTGTCTGTGAGAGGCACCTGTCTGTGAGAGGCACCTGTCTGTGAGAGGCACCTGTGAGGCACCTGTCTGAGAGGCACCTGTCTGAGAGGCACCGGTCTGTGAGGCACCTGTCTGAGAGGCACCTGTCTGTGAGGCACCTGTCTGAGAGGCACCTGTCTGAGAGACACCTGTCTGTGAGGCACCTGTCTGAGAGGCACCTGTCTGAGAGACACCTGTCTGAGAGGCACCTGTCTGAGAGGCACCTGTCTGAGAGACACCTGTCTGAGAGGCACCTGTCTGAGAGGCACCTGTCTGAGAGACACCTGTCTGAGAGGCACCGGTCTGAGAGGCACCTGTCTGAGAGGCACCTGTCTGAGAGGCACCTGTCTGAGAGACACCTGTCTGAGAGGCACCGGTCTGGCGTGATTTGTTGGCTGAAGCGCCGATATTCTCTCTATATTAATGTTACTCTTATTCTATAAAGAAATACTGATTTCTGTGAAAAAATCATTCAAAAGATGAGCTTTCCTCTCTTTTATTAAACAGCATGACAGCATGTTTTCATTTAACTCTGGTTTTCTCTTATTATTTCTTATTTTCTTCAAAAATCATCTTAAACAAACATACAATACAAAATTCCATATTCTCATATTTTCATATTCACATATTTCCATATATTCAAATTCACATATTTCTATATGCTCAAAATTCAGTCATCTGAATTAGTAAGCTCTAGTTACTATGAATCTACAATGTATCACTACTAAAAGTGCATCAGTTTCACCCAAGAGCTGGTGTAAGGTCACTGTGGTACTGTAACCCACATTTAGTAATTACCCTGTTTAGGCATAGAAGTGATCAAAGATATCTGATGTATAATTGAAAGCCTACTGGTACAAAACAAAACTACTAAACAGCAAAATGAACATTACATTACCACCTGGCTAGTGCCTTCCTGTATGCTATTGTGTGCTGGGGCAGCAGGCTGAAGGCAGCGGATGCCAACAGACTCAACAAACTGATCCGTAAGGCCAGGGACATTGTGGGGCTGGATCTGGGCTCTCTGACTGCGGTGTCACTTGTCCCAATTTCCCCCCGGGGATCATTAAAGTCTTTCTGATTCTGATTCTGATTTAAACCTTACATTTCCCCAGTGCATGTAGAACTCAAATTTAACAATTTTGGTAAAAATAAAAGGTGTCAAGGAGTCTTTCATTTTAGTATTTCCTTAAAATAAAGTGTCAGAGAGCTGTAGAGTGACAATGCAACACACTGCCGGCACGAACGCCATTTTATCACGGCCCACCCGCACGCCAAGACCAGTGCGACCGGACATGTTGGATGAGGAAATACCCCACGTTTACAAACTTGCATTTCTAACACCCAACTCAACAACAAACTTCATGCTCATGAAGTCAGACATATTGGCCCAATCCCAATTCTTTTCTTAACCCTCAATCTTAACCCTCAAGCTCCACCCTCAATCTTAGTAGCCCTCAAAAATAAGTGTTAAGGGCTATCTTGCGACTTTAAAATGGGACAGCCCTTAACACATTGAGTGCCAAGGACGTCTCTGGACGTCCTAAAAAAAAGTAACGAGGAGTGCCAAGGACGTCTGTGGACGTCCTAAAATCATAATTCATATTATTCCATAATTCTGCTGTTTAAGGTCGTACCTAGCCAGTGAGCATGAATCCCTTCAAGGGATCACACGGCGCCACCTTAAACATCGACACGGGAGCTGCGCCACCCACCTCAGATCCTTTACTTTGTGCAGGAGAAAGCAGGGAAATACGTGATCAAAGGGGAAACCGATGCATGCTTCAGCCAGAGCCGTATAGATTGCTCTGTCTGCAGCGGACAGTTGGCTCGGCTGCATCCGCGCCCACAACTGAGCTCTTCTGCTTCTATCTATCTGCATATAGTTTATCCACACGATTCCCTGCCAGAAAGCCAGCACCCGAAGCCGAACGGCCAAACCTTTTCGTTCAGTCGCGTTTGGCATTTCCTTGTTGCGCTAGGATCCGTCCGGGGCAAAAACGGAGTCTGTGAGAAAACAGACTCTGTGCGTGTGGGGAGGAGCCCGCAGCTCAGAGGGGGAGAGGGGGGTGGGGGGAGCAGGCTGCACAGAACTACACCACGCCACCACATCAGAAAACACCAGCCAGAGTCAGTGAATGTGCTCGAAATTAGAGTGCAAAAAGTATTCATAAAAGTAACTATATCTTGAAAAGTAAAAAAAAAACGGCAGAAAACCCTTGAAAGTGCACTTTTTTCAGAGGCTGTCATTTCATAATGGAACTGTCTAGAAACAAAATTTCTTCTTTGGAAGAAGCAGGAGTGTTCAATGTTTCATTAGAGTCCAGCCCTGTCAATATAGCCCTAATAGAAAAAATTCTATAGCTGTTTTCAACTGAATGGAAGTGAATCTGGCACAGGCTCCAGACAATTTTACTGAAGCGCTGTGGCACTCAATGTGTTAAAGGCAGATACGTCTTCAGACTGTGGGGGGCAGCAATATGCCAAAGCTCCGTCCAGTCTGTCAATTCAAAAGAAGAGGAAAAAAGCATCCATACAAATATTTCCTTGATAATATAGATGTAGAAATTACGATAACCATTGTATTATCTTAGTTTAAATGTCATTTTATGGATTTCCGTTTTGGAGCCTAACACATTTGTTGTTGCTAACTATCGATAGTCAGTAGCCGTGCTGGTCAAGCCATATTATTATTATTATATTATAACATTGTTAACGTTGTTACGAAATGCCATAATTCTCGGTGGTAATGTCGTTGTTGAGTTGTTTTTATCAAGATACAGCCTACGTGTAATGCAACGCACCACAAAACAAGTGGGGGCTAGAATGACCGTGCTTTCTCACGTCGGAAAGCACGGTCATTCTAGCCCCCACTCGTTAGCAACAACAATTGTTGTTAGGATTCCAAAACGGAAATCCATAAAATGACATTAAACTAAGCTAATACAATGGTTATCGTAATTTTTACATCTCTATTAACACATTCACTGCCAGCCTTTTTTCAATACTGTTGTTAGCTTCTGCCAGAGGGTTTTTTTGAGGATTCTGGCTCATTTTACAAGAGCCGAGGATTCTTTTCTGCTTTGACTTTTTGAACACAAAGTTCACAAAAGTACTAATAGAATGTGTGCTTTCTCTGTCTAAAAGAGTTAGTTTGTAGAGTTAGTAGTTATGTAGATATTAGCCGTTGAGTACAGCATGGTTTCAGAGATTTTCAGAGAGTTTTGAGATAAATGGATTTTTAGAACCACCTCACGTGCCTGTGATTATGGGTGTTAGGATGACGTCACCATTCCTACGTTGACGTCGTCATTCCTACTATGATGTCATCGATCACTGATGATGTCATCATCCACCTGTGATCCACCTGTCTCCACCAAGTGTCTCAATCATGCCTTCTGATGGCCTCGCTGGTGATGTCATAACACATGTGATGTCATAACACAGGTGATGTCATATTCGGGTCTATAAGGGCCTGCTCCTGCAGGCCTTGGCCAGTGATTGATAAATTATCATCAAGGATCATGCCAATCTCTGCAATCTCTGCAACCGTTCCCAAAACCTCGAACAGTGCAGCCCCAGCCATCAAGTTCCACAACACCCCAGCTTCATCAACTACCCGCGAATAGATCCACATGTCTACCACCGATCCTGACAATGGGTGCCCTTGGGCAAGTC
This sequence comes from Poromitra crassiceps, assembly GCF_964638095.1. Classification (NCBI taxonomy): domain Eukaryota; kingdom Metazoa; phylum Chordata; class Actinopteri; order Beryciformes; family Melamphaidae; genus Poromitra; species Poromitra crassiceps. The sequence continues at coordinate 13,740,763 of NC_139640.1, read as the reverse complement.
TGTATACTGTATTGTGTTGTGTGTGTGTGTGTGTGTGTGTGTGTGTGTGTGTGTGTGTGTGTGTGTGTCTCCAAACTCCTCCCTCCGTCTGTGCTGCTGCTGCTGGCTCCGCGGCTGCTCTCGGGCAAGTCTGGATTACTGTAAAACGGGCTCGTTCGTTTCTTGGGGTGTCGGCTGAGAGCTTTGATGAAGCTTTTGCGATTCTGGTCTTATTTATGCTCAAAGGTACTCGAGTGTGTGTGTGTGCGCGCGCGCGTGTGTGTGTGTGTGTGTGTGTGTGTGTGTGTGTGTGTGTGTGTGAAATCGAAAGCGTTTTCGCCCAGCTATTTCCTTGAGAATGGCTTTCTCCCGCGGCTGTTTTTGCTGGCTTTCTCTCTGTCTGGAGAGCACTGTCGCCACTTAGCTGGTCGGTAAAATAGATTATACACATTCTCTTCCTCCAATATTGGTATAGGAGACGTAAAAGGGGTTGATCGATGTCCCACCGTCAAAAAAAAATAAAATAAATTTAAGCCGAGATATCTCGTCTTTGGCACTCAACGGTTGGATCCTGTAAGCCGAGATATCTCGTCATTGGCACTCAACGTGTTAACAAGGAAATACTTAACTTTGTAGGGCTACTTTTTTCCTCCTTCGCCGCCATCTTCCATCTGAATGGATCTAGCTGATGACACGCAAGGGATTCTGGGATCGCACTCACCGCCAAGTGTGGTCGTGGAAAATCTCAAAACTGAGGGCCGTAGACCCCTCAAACTCGACCCTTAACTTAACAAAGTGAGAATCGGGACAACACTAGCACTTCGCGGGAGTGCGCATTTTTGAGACTGAGGGTTAAGATTGAGGGTTAAGATAGGAATTGGGATTGGGCCATATCTTTACATTCTGTGCATTATATGGCAACAACACCACCACTAACCTGTATTAAACAGTAGAAAGGAGGAGAGACAGGAGACGTTATGTATCGTTTCTTCAGGCAGGCAGAACCCCCCCCCCCCAAATGGCGCTGCTCTGCGGCGACATGGACGCACCCTGTGCTGCTCTCTGTGATCGATATGCCCAATGAACAATCCGCATGTCCAAAACGAAGGGTCTACTCAAGAGAAACGCTGCTGTCTCTACGCCACTGTGGAAATGTAGCCGATCATATAAAAAACGTTCCGGATTATATTAGAGCTTCACGCCGGCCGCGACTGCGGAAAAGAGGCCGGAGAGGAGGCGTACGGCAGCGGCTACGAAGGAGAGGCAACCGACCGCCCCTGCCATCCATGATCCTGAGTAACGCAAGATCGATCAGGAATAAAATGGACGAGCTTCGCCTGCTAACTAAAGGATGCTTTGAATACCGTGAATCCTGCGTAATGCTTGTTACTGAGACTTGGCTACACCCGGAAATCCCCGACGGTATCATTGAGATAGATGGATTCTCACACATTCGCTCCGACAGAAGTGAGCTGTCAGGGAAAAGCAGAGGGGGCGGGCTCTGTCTGTATGTGAACGACAAGTGGTGCAGACAATACACAGTCCGCGAGAAAATATGCAACCCCAACCTAGAACTGCTGTGTGTGAGTCTCAGGCCGTTCTATCTACCAAGAGAGTTTGATAACATTATCATCTGCTCTGTCTATGTACCCCCCGATGGTAATGCCTCAAGGGCTGCAACACAGGTGGCTGACTGTGTTCATGAGCAGCTTCAACGCACCCCAAATGCCCCGATTTTTATATTGGGAGATCTGAATCACTGCAACTTAAGTATTGCATTGCCAGGCTTTGAGCAGTATATTAAATGCGACACCAGGAAGAACAAGACCCTAGACAAGTGCTATGGCAATGTAAAGCACGCCTACACAGCTATAGCTAAACCACCCCCAGGCCCGCCGCACCCCATTACGCAGAGTACGCAGACTGCGTAGGGCATCATGTGACTGAGGGCACCAAAAAAAAAAAAAAAAAAAAAAAAAAATTTGGTGCCCTCAGTCAGGCCACTTACTTTTTGGAACAAGTAGTGAGTAACTATAACTAATTACTTTTTTAAAGTAACGTTCCCAACACTGCTGAACAGCAGGCCAGGCTCCGCCTATTGGTTTACTAGTGGTTTTATTACTTTATTCAGGGTTAAAGTGGGTGCATCTCATTGTAAAATTGGACTCTGCCCAAATTGGGCTTCAAACGGCCCAAATTGGGCTTCAAACGGCCCAAATCTGGCTTCAAACAGCCCAAATCTGGCTTCAAATGGCCCAAATTGGGCTTCAAACAGCCCAAAAAATTCGCCGCCGCCCTTCGGACGCCGGCACACACGTCAGCCCGTATTGGCCTGGCCTGCTTGGTATCTAATGCCTGGCCTGAATTATGATCCCAGTCCGCCCCTGCTTGCATGTACAGTTTAACAATCGCTTGTTTGCTGACATGTACAGTAATTCTAACAATTGTTTGTTTGCCACATGTAATGTAATGTGAGATACACTAGTATCGTTCATAATTAATGATTTTGCAGTCTTTCGTTTGACAGTTATTGAAAGTTTTGCGGGGGGGGGGGGGGGGGGGGGCACCACAAAACAATTACGCTTAGGGCACCCAAATGGCCAGCAGCGGCCCTGACCACCCCTGTCTAATTCCGACCATAATACTGTTCACCTGATCCCCACATACAAAACAGCCCTCAAGAGCAGCAAACCTCTGGTAAAATCGATAAATGCATGGACTGATGATAGCATAGAAGCACTAAAGGGCTGCTTTCTATGCACTGATTGGCATACCCTGTCCGGAGAGATGAACTTGGACAAAGCCACAGAAGTTACCACAGACTACATCCAATTCTGTGTTGACAATGTGATTCCAAAACGGGCAGTAAAAGTTTACCCCAACAACAAACCCTACATCACCAGGGAGGTGAGGGCCTGTATTAGCAGGAAAAAGCAGGCATTAAAAAAACAAATGACCAACTACAACTTAGAACTGCACAGAAGGAGTTAAACCAGATGCTCAAAGAAGCAAAGGGACAACATAAAGAGGAAATGGAGAGAAACCTCCAGACCATGAACTCCAGAAAACTATGGGACTTGATGAAAACAGCCACCAACATGAAACCAACAAAAACAACTTTGCATGTTGTGGATGAGCTGGCTAAAGCAAATGAACTAAATGTCTTTTACAAGCGATTTGACAACAATGACTTCTCTGCTGAATGTGACATGGTGCTTAATGAGATCCACACTGATAATGCTGACAGGCTAGATATTGACCCTGAATCTGTTAACAAAGTCCTTAGGCAAATCAATGTCAATAAGGCCACAGGCCCAGATGGTATATCTGCCTTTCTACTAAAAACATGTGCAGATGAATTGACACCCGCCTGGTGCCCCATTTTCCAGAGGTCCCTGCAGTCCCACACTGTACCAACACAGTGGAAAAGGGCCATTATTACACCTGTCCCTAAGAAGCGCTATCCACAGGAGAATAATGACTTTAGGCCTATTGCGCTAACCTCTATTGTGATGAAGTGCATGGAGAAGCTCATGGTGAGCAAACTACAGCTGGATGTAGGCCCACAGCTGGATCCCTACCAGTTTGCCTACAAGCATCAGAGAGGCACTGATGATGCAACCAACACTATAGTGCACCTGGTGACCAAACATCTTGAGGACCCTAGAGCCTATGCCAGACTGCTGTTTGTTGATTTTAGCGCAGCCTTCAACACCTTGCAGCCCCATGTTCTCCTGAAAAAACTACAGCAGATGAATGTACACCCGTCCATCATAAAGTGGTACTATTCATTCCTGACGAACCGCACCCAGCAGGTCAAAGTGAACAGGACCCTGTCTGAGCTTGTCACCATCAACACTGGCGCCCCCCAGGGGAGCGTTAGCTCCTCAGTCCTGTTCACCCTGTACACCAATGAATGCAAATGCAGCACTGCCAACAACCACATGATTAAGTTCTCGGACGACACCGCCATCCTGGGCCTCATGTCTGACACATCAGACGCACTGGACTACCAACAGGAGATCCAGAACTTTGTCCAGTGGTGTGGCAGACACTTCCTCATTCTGAACACCAAGAAAACTGAGGCGATGGTATTTGACCCCAAATCCATTGGAGACCACTCACCAGTGGTCATTCATGGCCAGAACATAGCCCAGGTTGACACCTACAGATACCTGGGCATACACATTGACAATAAATTGACTTGGAGCGTTCAGGTGGAGAGTGTATGCAGCAGGGTCCAACAGTGGCTGCACTTCCTTCGCAGGCTGAGGGTGTTTGGCGTGAGCCAGAAGGTGCTGCTGCTCTTCTACCATGCCATAATAGAGAGCATCCTGCGGTACGGCATTTCAGCCTGGTTCGGCAACCTCAGTGTGCAGCTGAAAGCCCAAATCACTCAGCTGACACAGAGGGCCATGAAAATCATGGGTGTCAGACAGCACCCCTCACTCCAGGCTGTCTTTGAAAAAACAATCATCCAACAGGCTCAAAAAATCTGCTCTGATCCTACCCATGTGCTCCACCACGAGTACCAGCTCCTCCCCTCTGGCAGGCGCTACAGGGTCCCCAAATGCAGGTTGAATCGTTTTAAGAACTCTTTTGTCCCCCTGTCCATCAAAGCCCTAAACAGTAGTATTTTACTAAATACAGAAGGCTATAGTGTTGTGCAATCTGGGCAATGTGCAATTCTGTTTTTAGCAAATATATCTTTTAATCTCTTTTATGCATTGGATTGTACTTTTTGGGCAGTGTGCAATTTTTGCTAACTGCAATAGTCCTGTTGTATGTGCTGTATGTAATGTCTGTATGTACGTGTTGCCTGCCAAACAGCAGCCATAAGGTGTATGTCCAAGACAAATTTCCTTCGGGACAATAAAAGTCTATCCTATCCTTTCCTCTGAAGGACGGAAGCCGGCTTGCACTACAACTAGCGCTCCCCAAACGGAATCTCCCCCTGCTGGCGTAACTCGGAAGTATACTTGACAGGCATAGAGCACACTATGAAATTTGGTTCACCCAAACAAAATATCTATAGGTTCAAATGCAAAATGTGACCATAATACATCACTAAATCTAAACACAAATTGTGACCATACTTTGTATGTGTCACACGTGCGTGCGCGCGTGTGTGTGTGTGTGTGTGTGTGTGTGTGTGTGTGCTTTCTCAGTGAGAACAATGTTTATGGTTGAATGAGCTTATTGTGAGACATGTATGAAGTGTGTTGGTGGTTTGAGTGAGTTTTGGAGGTGAGATGATGAAGATGCATGTTGGCAGGGCCGGTTCCAGAACAAGATGACTAGGGATGCATCCTAGATAGGAAGGGGTGCACATGCACGGGCCGCCCGAAAAATTTGACGTTATTTTACTAAAAATAATGCATTTTACCATGTTTTTCAAGTGCTTTACTGAAATATTTGGACCATATAATGATAATACAATTATCTCAACCTTAAAAGGTTACATATAGGTGCCAAAAAGCCATAAATTCACATCAAAGAACAAAGAAAAACAACAATTATAATTCAAGTTTAAACAGTAAGTGTGCAGCTGCAGCATTTATTATTATTATTATTATTATTATTATTATTATTATTATTAATATTATTATTATTATTATTATTATTATTTGTTTTACTTTTCAACTGCGCATGCAGACAATTAAAATAGGGTGCAATGCGTGCTTTTGCACCCCTGTAAAACCGGGCCTGCATGTTGGTAATGCAGACTGTATGAAGAGTTCTGAAAAAGTGGCTTCAGTTTTGACCGATAAAAACACTCTAATGGAGTTTATTTCTTCCAACTCTGTTTTTTGAGTAAATAATTATGCTTATTTTATTTAATATTCTTTTTTTATTTGTGTACCACCATGCTGACCACATGCATGCACTGTTTTTATATCTGAATGTTTTTTCAACAAAGATAAAAGAGCCATATCACATTTTTAATTATTA
>NC_139640.1:13687332-13732332 GCF_964638095.1 Poromitra crassiceps | reverse complement strand
GTTAGCCAGCTGCTTCTTTTCACCTGACAGGGGAAGCTTCACCGGTAGGACATAGCACATGGGAGGATCACGCTATTCCAACCAGTTCCCCTCCCTCCGAACAGGCGCCCTTAACGACCAGAGGAGGAACCACATTAGCAACCAGGATATTGCATGTTTTGGTGAAGGGGGTTCCTATATGAAGGAAACCCCCGGGAGGCACGGGGGGAGAACATGCAAACTCCACACAGAAAGGCCCTTTTGAGGACCCCACCCGGGCGGTGGGCACTCGAGGACATGCGGACGGGCACGCATTCCTTCAGCGTTCACATCGTCCCAGGTGGGAATCGAACCCAGGACCTTTGAGCTGTGAGGCTGTAGAGGAAAAATCCACATGCAATGCCCTGCCGATTCATCAATAATGAGATATCCGTTTCAAGTGTTCTAGGAGGTTTTTATTCCACAATAACATCTCTGCAGAGAGGTCTCTTCCTGACCACGTTGTCAATGCAAGAGCCCCGCATCCTTGTTTACAACAGTTCATATACTAAAACCAATGTTGCCCGCCCCCCAGCGTGGAGGGCAGTGATTTTCCACTACTGTCTAAAAGTTCCATTCAGCCTAGTAAGTTTCCATTCAGCCATGTAGCTAATCTGATGTTCACTAGAATACATAACAAATCCAGTCTAGTCACAACAGGACACAGGTTCTCACAGGAAAACTCTGTACAGCAATCTTCTACAATGTGGTGAAAAACACAGTTCACAAAATACATCTTAGAAGGGCCATAATTAATAATTAATCAATCAATACACACTTGATCAATAATTTGCCATTACAATTCCACACTTTTGATAAGAATAAATCATTATTATCAATATTAAAAATAAATTATTGATAACAAACTATAAGTTCAAACACAGTCAAAGAAAACTAACATAACTATTATCCTTAACTTGTTAGAAAAAAATGTATCATCTCACACATCTATATAGATTAAAATTTCCCTATGTGTTCACAATCACAATTAATAAGTCCTTCATTTCGGTTACTTACTTAATACTTAATACATACTTATGTTACAATGTATCATTTGCTCAAATCAAACTCTTAGTTATGCTAATATCAAATCAAGCATGATTATTTACCCAAGATTTCATAGCATAAACGAAGTGTGTCAGAGGTCAATGGCCTTTTTTATTGTTCCACACTTTTTGGCATATTTTTTTTTCTTCTTAAAAACACAGTTTACACATTTCTGGTAATTGGCTCCTGTTCACTGGTGTTGGATCCTGGTAGTCGAAGTCACTAAATCGTTTTGGCCCGCCTCCCACTTCGTCCTCCACTATCCACTCATATCAGCAAGCCGCTATTCACATTTCATACAAAAACATTCTCACAGGCTACAAATGTTTTTTTTTTTTTTTTTTTTTTTTGTTTTTTTTCGGGTTTCTTACTACAATTGTTGACGATTTCCAAACCTCTGGCAGACATAGGCTACACACCAAGTGCACTTTGGCATGCAGCCCACTCAGAGGCTGGGAAATTGAACCCACGACCCAATTTTGATGCAAATGGTCAATCTAGTCTATTTTACAAGTCCAAGTCATGTCTCAAGTCTTTGTCCTCCTCTCCGCTCTCCAGTCACACTGGAGTCCCCTTTCTCCTGTCTAACTGGTGTACAATAACATTGCCTTCAACGATCACACACCTTTCACCGTCAAACATCACTCATTCACACTGTGTTCACACTCCCCTGTCTCCCATGACTCCAAAACGCTTTTTTAATACACATGATCACAGTTTTTACACAAACCACGCAAAGTACGACTCTCTGCATCCGATTCGTCATGGGGAAACCGTCTGTGGTCCAGCTCACGCATGTGTGTGTGTGTGTGCAAAGCCTAAGCTAATTGCACTGGTGAAGGATATGGGAGGCTGGATCTCAGCATCTGGCATTGGAGATCGTCCCATGGTGATTGTCCAATCTGCTTATCTCAGTCTGCTTGTCCATCTGATTGTCTCAGTCACACAGGCACACAAACACATACACAACAACAACAAAAACTTAAAAACAAAACAAAAAACAGACACAAAAACAAAAGCTGCTTTCCCCCTTTGACAGATGCGTTATATAACGCATGTGTCAATTAATTTAGCAGTTTTTCTATATACTTATTTTTAGAGAGAGACACCCTTTAACTTGTCTCTGCCTCTCTCAGTCCTCTTGGGAAAATGTGTGTGCGCTATGCACTGTGGTTATCTGGAGGGTGCTGCAGGTTTCAAGGCTTCAGGCTGAGAAGCGGGGGGGAAGAGAAATCTCAGTGTGTTCACAAACATTTACCTTTTCGCTTGGCAATAAGGGTTTTCCAGCCCAAAAAAAAAACATAACTTCTATTAAACAATACTGTACTAATGCAAAAAAGTACTTTTGCTCTGTGTGCATTGCATGTACATAATGTATGCAGTGTGTGATTCTTTACTAAAACAATGGTTTGTCAAACAGCTGTAACATGCAAATGTTCAAGTGTGTCATTACTTATCTGCTCATAATTGGTGTCTTTGGAGGAAGTTCTGCTGTGAACTCCTCCACCCTCAACTGGCTTGCGTCTCCGGCCGTGTCAGTCTCTCGCCTGTTATTGACCAGCGCCTCACACCCTCTCCGCTCCGTCTTGATTCGCTTCGTTGAGTCCTCTCCGCTGTTACTGTCCAGGTGGCGTCAACCTCCGGGCCAAGCCTATGAATCGAAAACTCCACGGCAGTCATATATTCTTTTACAGCAAGCAAACCACTCATATTGCATTTCTGTAGCCCGTTTACACCGGTGTGGTGAAACACTTACACGGGAGGGAGAGATTTTACTCTCTCCCATTGCTGGCCGCTAGCTGCGGTGTTCAGGGCTGGTGGCTGCTGGTACGGATGCTGCTGCCGGTTCTCTGGCTGAAGCCTGCCCGGAGTGCTGATGGTCTCCGCTGGAGCCTGGACCGCTGGCGGTCTTCAGTGTAGTTGAGCCTGGCGCTGACTCTCAGTCTGCTACATGGTGGTGGTGGTGAGGCGCGGGTCAATTCCAGGTCGAGACCTTTTAAGACACATTAAGAGACACTAGCGAAAGATTAAACTCCTCACATGATAATTGAAAGTGTATGTATGTATGGTATGTATGTATTGCTTCTGGCAGACATACTTTCTTTTCCCCTTCATAATAAATGTGTTGCTGTTGTTTTCCTGTGGTTCTTCAAAACCACCTAGGCCATAACTTTTATACAGTCTATATTTCCCTCTAAATGTGGCGTGTAGGTCTGCTTGAGACAAATGTGCTTTCCTGGTGTGTATTTCGACCTCTGCAAATACAAACCCATAGCTCCTCATGATCTTTCTCTAAACAGCTGTGGTTTTGTTTGTGTGTGCGAAATCAAAACCAATACCTTGTGATATTAGCCTACCAATAAAAACAAAATAACAACCAATCCCTCTTGGTAGGCAAGTATGAGTTAAAATAAAAACACACTGTGGATTCACATAACAAAATAAACAACCCTGTTTGTCCCCTGCCGGCCGGCTTATCTACACACATATGAACGTTTAAGCCCCAAAATAAAAAGTTGAATTTGAACATTTAGCCCCAAAACAAAAAGTTTAGTTTGTGAACTTTGTGATTTTTCTTCCTCTCATTTTTCTCATTCAGAAATTTCTCATTCATATCTCAGTCATTTCCCATTCATTTTTCTAATTTTTTTTTCTTCCTCAATGAGCCTCACTGCTCAGTTTCACCCACACTCTCCCCTTTTTTTTTTTTTTCTTTTTTTTTTGTTCAAAGGAAAAAGACCTTTTGAAAACAACTTTTCTTTTTTCTTTTTTTACATATAATTTATACCTCCTTTCGCAACGCTCAGGTCTGGGTATGTGCTGCTTTACCCCTTTATACTGCAGTTTTAGACGCTAAGTATACCTTTCAACTTACGTCGACGCCAAGTGTACCTTTCAACCTGCGTCTGCGTCTTTACTGTTTGCCCGTCGACAAACAGGCCGATTTATTCTTCTCTAAATCTTGCCCAAATATGAGTCGGCTCTAGTAAGTTACCTTACGCGTGCGCCTCCTACTAACGCACGCCTCACCCTCTTCTGGATCCGTTATCCAAGGCGATGAGTATATCCGATAACGGCAATAGTGAGTTTTATCTAATATTATCTCACGCGAGCATCACCATGACCCCGCACCACTCTCTTCTAGACAAATCCTATTTTGACTAAGGCAGTGGTTACATCCGTTTTACACGCACACACATCCCCCAGACCTGTAGCTTTTAGCAGTAGTTACAATTGTCTATTTTTAGAACCAATTGTATAACATTATTCTAAATTTCACAGCTACTCAATTTGACATAAAACCGATCAATCAACATTGCATTCAGTGTGTATTTGCCTCACCAGGTTCCGCAGATCACAGCGCTGGGCTACATTCCTCCGCATGTCGACTCCTGCTCTCTTAGCATTAATCGAGCTTTCAGGTCCAACTTTGACAGGAGGTTATCACCAGTCGACATGCCAGAGGTCCGCATCCCAGTCGTGAGATCCCGTAGACGAGCCCCCAAGTTGTGGAGGAAAAATACCCACTGCTATGTACTGCCGATTCATCAATAATGAGATATCCGTTTCAAGTGTTCTAGGAGGTTTTTATTCCACAATAACATCTCTGCAGAGAGGTCTCTTCCTGACCACGTTGTCAATGCAAGAGCCCCGCATCCTTGTTTACAACAGTTCATATACTAAAACCAATGTTGCCCGCCCCCCAGCGTGGAGGGCAGTGATTTTCCACTACTGTCTAAAAGTTCCATTCAGCCTAGTAAGTTTCCATTCAGCCATGTAGCTAATCTGATGTTCACTAGAATACATAACAAATCCAGTCTAGTCACAACAGGACACAGGTTCTCACAGGAAAACTCTGTACAGCAATCTTCTACAATGTGGTGAAAAACACAGTTCACAAAATACATCTTAGAAGGGCCATAATTAATAATTAATCAATCAATACACACTTGATCAATAATTTGCCATTACAGGCGACAGCGCTTACCACTGCACCACCGTACCCCCTAGTCTTCCTGTTAATAGGCCTTAAGGCTTATGCTGAAGGTCACATGCCATGTCGTCTTATTTTGAGTTTTACTCCAAACTGACTCTTTCTGTCTTGATGTTCAGTTTCCAGTGTAGCAAGGGCAAACAGAGGATGGGCTATATAGTAAATGTCTTGCTGGGGCAGCAAAGATGGCTGTGTGTCTTAGCAGGAAGAGGAAATAGATGCAGACGTCTACGTAGGTCTTGTAGTCTTGTTGAAGGCTCTGGTTAGGGTGAGAGTAACCATAGACTTTGAGAAGTACAAAAGGATGCAGGACATGGGAGTGTTTCAGAGCAGCTGGTGTCTGGGGGAAGCTGTGTGCAGGCTGGAGGGAGGAGAGCTGCTTTTTAACACACAGCTGATGAGGAGGGCTTGACAATGTGTACGACTGATCTGTTTTCTTTTGATTGCTGTTGCTTTTGTAACCCACTGTATTTGAATGCAAGAATGTCAAATTGCAGTGGTACATCAATTCTAGGTTATGGAGACTGGCTGTACCTTTTTTTAACACTGTGATGGGAGGAATAAGACAAGATCCAATGAGCCACGTTTGACCCTTTATCTAAAGGATTAATGGTGGTGATATGCACAAGAAATTTGTACAACACTGACCTACAGAGGCCAGAAAGGAAAATAATAAACAAATAAAATGGATATCCAACCTTTTTTTCCTCTGTGTGCACTCAGTTCAATAAAATAATAATTGTTCCACTCTTACCACTACTACCGGGGATCAATGTTCATGGGCAGGAAAGGGGGGGGGGGGTGTTGGTATGGGCGACGACAGGTGGTTGGTGTAGTTGGCGTGGATCCGTGCTCTCTCAGTTCAGAATGGGGTGTACAAAAAACCAGTCTGCATAGAAAATGTACAGAACGACCAATAAATCATCATGACAACCGTAATAACATTGTTAACTATGTTAACATTCAATACAGCAGCATACATTTACAGTAACTGCATCTGCTTCAGAAATGTGCAGAACACCCATAACATTCAATATAAATCAATAAAATAATAATACAAAAATATGTTATTCCATCAGCAACATTCAATAGAGCACCATCAAATTATTGCACTGTATCTGCTGAATTACAACTGCGTAGTTTCAATGTGTATATACATACTAGTATTGTTTACACCGTGGAATACATTCATATTGTCATGCCATTAAACATTCTTCTCCCCCTTCCACGTGAATGCATCAAATTATGTTAATTCAGACGGAGCTAGTTTGCTAGGTGCTAACTCACCAGGACTCTTCTCTCTCTCCTCTCATACCAAGAGATGAGCAGCAGTCTTCTTCTCCAGTTCCCACCTCGAAGCTACGTGGCAGACATAAAGAATTACGAATGGTCTTGCATTATCCCAAATGTAATTCAGACGGAGCTAGTTTGCTAGGTGCTAACTCACCAGGACTCTTCTCTCTCTCCTCTCGTGCCACGAGATGAGCGATCTTCTCCTCCCGTTTCCACTTCGGAGCTATGTGGCAAACATGAATAAATTATGAATAGTCCTCCGATATCCTGACTGGTTTATTTGCACTTTTCGTTCGCCCCGCGCTCAATAAAAGCCGCAAAGACTGACTCACCGGAATCCTCTTGTCAGGTAGACTAGCGTCAATCCTCCTTTGTATCGTCTTTCTCCGTCTCCGGTCCGGATCTTCTTCTTGTATCTATGTTTTTATTTCTCTTTTGATATCCCTCTGTTTCTCTTCTCAAGCATCTATATTTTACTTCTCAAATCATTTCTCTCTTCTGTCTACGACTGACTTGCACCAAAACAAATGGACTCAGCCAGGCCGCTCTGTTTCTTCTGTCGCATGTCCCGATGACATCACTGCCCGTCGCACCAGTGTTGCCTTCAGGGGGTGTCAGAAATAGCAGCCGTGAGATAGCATGGGCTACACTTTGTTGACTATTTGTTGGAGTTGCTTTGGTTTTGATTTCTTGTTTTGTGAAACTTGGTTGTCCTCTGCCATGATGTGATGATTTGAAGATGTACATGTTGTAGGTAGAGGTTTCAATAAAGGCTTGTTAAAACTCTCTCTCTCTCTCTCTCCCTCCCTGTCTCACTCTCTCCCCCCCCCCCCCTCTCTCTCTCCCTCCCCCCTCCTCTCCCTCTCTCTCTCTCTCTCTCCCTCCCCCCTCCTCTCCCTCTCTCTCTCTCTCTCTCTCTCTCCAGACTCTGTGAGGCTGGTGAAGGGTACTAGTCTTTGCTCAGGCAGACTGGAGGTGAAGTCTAACCAGTCATGGTCCTCAGTGTGTGAAGCTGACTTTGACCAGCAGGATGCAGAGGTGGTCTGTAGGGAGCTTGACTGTGGGGCTCCTTCAGTCCTCCAGGGGGCGCTCTATGGAGAAGTGGAGGCTCCAATGTGGACCAAAGAGTTCCAGTGTGAAGGCAATGAGTCTGTTCTCCTGGACTGTGGAAGCTCAGGCTCAGCTAGAAACACCTGCTCACCTGGCAAAGCTGTTGGACTCACCTGCTCAGGTAGAAGAGGAGGTGCAGCTTGTATTTGGCTTAATTTATGTTCTAATCAAAGTGACTTTACTTCTTTTACTAATGGCTCTTGTTTCTGTTCAGAGCCTGATGGTGTCAGGTTGGTGGGAGGAGCCAGCCGGTGTGCTGGTGGACTAGAGATTAAAACATCTAATGGAGACTGGAAAACAGTGCATCGTGAGTGCTCTGAGTGGAACCTGAAGTCAGCAGCTGTAGTGTGCAGACAGCTGGCATGTGGCTCTGCTGTTTCAACACAATGGAGAAAGTATAACTCATCAAGATCTTTCACGGCAATGGAAAATGACTGGGTGATTTATTCTGACTGTGATGGGTCTGAGTCTGCACTGAGGGAGTGTGCAGGAAAGTCACCATCATATACATGTAATAGCTCTTCCAGCCTGGAGCTGATCTGCTCAGGTAACTGAACAGTGACATCACATCCTCAGCTGCTTCCACAGTGCCAGGCTGCTCTCTGACTCCTCTGTGTTACAATGTAGCAGTTCTCTGTATTACAATGTAGCAGTTCTCTGTGTTACTTGGGGGACTTACCACCCAGATATGTAACAAAACGGCATGCTGCTTGATTTGAAAAAACCTATGGGAAAAACCAAGAAATGACGTATCCTCTTGTCTCACTAATACTCTTTGGCTGTGCTCAGCTCAGGAATTTTTTTCCGGAAATTGACACCATTACAGTTTGCCCACCGCCTCGAAAATAATTTATACGAGAGCTGCAATATCTTTGTAAATATCAACAACTAGCCAACGCTGGTGGCCTGTATGGAAACAGCGTTGCTCAAAATGGTTGAAAGTTATATCAATTTGGCCATTCAGTGGCAAACTAGAAATTTAATTATTTTTCTCCCATGTGTGTGTCTAAACTATCGTTAGGAGAGCCTAGTGATGCGAGGCTGGTTGCCGCAGCACAGCACAATAGGACAAACCCCCCGCTCTGGGGTAACACAATGCGAGATTTCTCCACGTTATGCCCTTGTCCAGCTTGCCATATAGACCGCCATGAGGTCCCTTTTTGATTTTCGTTTCTCCCCTTTTTGTGATTCTTATCAAAATTTGTGCAAAAGGTTTCCTCTCGAGTGCAGAGCTGCAGCGGGGCGCAAAGCGTTCTCCCCCTCCCTCCTCCCAGACCCCGGCTGGCGAAACAGCCTGGGGTCAGCATGGGGCGCTCTGTAACCCTCACGGAGCAACAACAAACAAACACAGACAGAAATAGCTGGTGTGCGATTTTTCTGCACAATCAGTGTCTGAGATTGGGTACAGGATTGCGGGAATCCCGCATCTGTTTGCGAAGGTGCGACTGGACAGGACGCTTTTCACAGACAGGGGCACAGCGCCAGTGAGGCTGCAGGAGCTGAGTAGCCTATAAGTCGGAGCGAGGTGAGTGTCACCTCACCATGCCTTCTCCGAGTCCTCCCCGTCGAAAGTGAAGCAGGAAAATACATTTTAGGCTGTAGGCTGCATTAGTTTGGTTTCCCTCTTTTTTTTTTTCTGTTTGACATCTGCTAGATTAGGTGCATGAGTGAAAAAGGGGCACAGAAGAGTCCTCTCTCTCTCTTCTCTGCAGTCGAGGTGGTTGAGTGGTTCTCAATGTGGGGTCCGGTGACCACCAGTGGTCCTTGAGAGGATTCCAGCATTCTCTGTTGTCTCTCAACCTAATATGGAATTCTGGACAAAATCATATCTAGGCTACATAAAAAAATAAAAAAAAAATCAGATTTGCATCTGAGAAATCATATTGGGGGTCCATGGCCCCAATGTGAACTAAATTAGGGCTCCTCAGTATGAAAAAGGTTGGGAATGATTTACAGCAACACAATGCCATCTTTTATTTCTATTTATGATTATAGTGATAGTATTGTGTTACATAGGAGTTGGTAGGAAAATAATCAGAATCAGAATCAGAATCAGAAAGACGTTACACAGGTGATTGTAATCAATTAACAGGTGATTAACAGGTCAAGTGACACAAACAGCCAATGAGCTGTGTGTATTGTAGCACCATATTGGTAGGAAAATGCTTGTGACATCATGGGAATAGGCTTGGAGTTGTGAGGAGCCGGGAAAGGGTACAGGGGGAGTAGGGGAGTAACTATCTTGAAATCCCATAGTCTTTGGGGACAACGTGACGTCAGGTTGTACCAAATATCCCATTCATTTGAGGGCAAAAAAAAGCAGTATTCAACCCAAAGAGGGCACTTATGCCAGTTATGTGGCTGAAAATTATACAAATGCTACAATGGCAACAGTTTGGTCTCAAATGTGGAAATTTTGACCAGAATTCTTCACCCACCACCCCCAAAGTCATATATATTGGTTAAAAGCTGAAAAAAGTGTTTTGGGGGTAAGTTACACTTTAATGTAGCAGTTCTCTGTATTACATATAAATGTAGCAGTTCTCTGTATTACAGATGAATGTAGCCTCTCTCTGTCTTGGACGGTGGCTGCTAACAGACAAACCATCATCGTTCAACCATCAGCATTCATCACTTTGGTTCAGCCAATCATCTCCCTCTCTGTTTACAGACCTGCTGGTCCAGCCAATCATCTCCCTCTCTGTTTACAGATCTGCTGGTTCAGCCAATCATCTCCCTCTCTTCCTCCATGGACGGGGTCTCCGAGGCCCAGCAGGTGTTCAGGGGCTCCAGCTTCACCATCAGCTGCTCCATCCAGCCACAGTACCCAGGAGGCTTCTTCCACCTCACCTCCAGCAACACAGCACAGGACTACATCCTGCCAGCTGTCAATCACTCTGCCTCCCACACAGCAGACAACCACACCCAGCCAGCTGTCAATCACTCTGCCCTCAACACAGCAGACAACCACACCCAGCCAGCTGTCAATCACTCTGTCCTCAACACAGCAGACAACCACACCCAGCCAGCTGTCAATCACTCTGCCCTCAACACAGCAGACAACCACACCCAGCCAGCTGTCAATCACTCTGCCCTCAACACAGCAGACAACCACACCCAGCCAGCTGTCAATCACTCTGCCCTCAACACAGCAGACAACCACACCCAGCCAGCTGTCAATCACTCTGCCCTCAACACAGCAGACAACCACACCCAGCCAGCTGTCAATCACTCTGCCCTCAACCACACCCAGCCACCTGGCAATCTCACTGCCCACTTCCTGTTTCCTGCTGCAAGCCACGCCCACCAAGGGATCTACAGCTGTGTTTATCACATCTATGTTTTCTCTCATAACTTCTCCTCTGAGAGCCAGCCCCTGTCTCTCACTGTCTCAGGTAACTTGACGGAGAATATTCCAGTTTTTGCCCTCATTCCAAAAAAGACAATATTCCACAAATAGTCCTGTTTGCATGCAGCAGTGCATACTCCCATTACTGTAACATAAAATGTTCCCATGACGTAATGTACGTCCTACAGCTACGCTGATTCATGCATTCACTCACTCACTCATCTTAATCTGCCCCCCAATGGCTGTTGGGGTGCATGAACATACCTACACACTATAGGGGTGTAAAGGACTCGTGAAACTAGCGTTTGCATGGATAAACTTTTGGGGTTTTTGTGCATTATTACAATCATCAGCAGTTTGGACTCGACCAACTTACCTCTGGTCTCTGATATGGTAAATGAAAAAAAGTTGTGGTCATCAGAGCCAGCCTTATTTTTTAACACCAGTAGTTTTACTTCATATTTCAGTAACTTGAGTACAGACGTTCAGTTTAAATTGTAACAACTTTCACGTAAAACAAAAAATTCCTTTTCTGAAATTAAACTAAATAAATAAATTAGAAAGCAAATTAACATATAAGTTTAATAGGTTTAAGGAAGGTCTTTTTCTTACCTCATGCTGGTACGCTGTCCTTCCATTCAAACTTGGAACAGATTTGGTAACAGATTAGTGATGGTGACACAATATACAATGAGTACTGTATCAGCCACTGCCATCGGTGTATTTAATCTTATCGGCCGATGAGACAGTTGTAGTCAACAATGCAAAAATCGTCCATTTCCGATATTTAACCGATACATTTGTGCATCACTAAGGGCAACACGAGATTTATGTTTAATGGGAGCTGTTCTCATGATGTCAGCGGATCTGATGAGATGTTTCTGTTTCAGCCTCTCCAGCAGATCTGATCGTCAGACATGTTGTCCCGCTGCTGACTGTGCTGTTGCTCATCACTGGCCTCTGTTTCTACTGCAAGGTACTGAACATCTTTACTCAGTAGACGATTGGTTAAAGGTCCCAATTCGTGCAGCTGTAACCTCTTAAAAACGTGTTTCTCTGGTCCATAAAACATGATTCTGGATTAATTTGTCGAAAATATAGCAACCCCGTTTGTTGTGACGGAGTTGTCACTTCCTCATCTCGTTGTGTCCCAAGAATGGTCTGTTTCTATAATATATTCAGAACTAACAGTTCCCATTGGCCGCTGGCCCGCCCCAGGCTCCCAGCGGCCAATCAGATTAGCGTCTGTGGACCAGCACGCTGGGTTGTGTCCACAACTAACGCTATCGCTAACTTACCGTTGCTACGCTAAAGAGGACATCTCAAAATGCCTAGACTTACCGAATGCACCTCCGCAGTTGCTGGATCACGTACAGTTGGCGTCGCTCCAGCTAGAAGTGTTAATTTTGTGGCTATAGACAAAATGGTGCAGATAGCTTGTGTGAAAGAGACCCGCGCAGTATGCTTGAGGACCATCGTGACGTCCCGATACCCCGTCTGGGGAAAAAGAGCGTTTGGGGGTGTGGCTTGAAGGAGACTGCAGGGGGAAGCTGGATAGGGACAAATCCAACTGTGGCAGTTCTGAGCTTGTGACCACTCATTACAGGGAGGGATGACAGCAGTATATATGCATTTACAAGTAAAAACAGCTTTTGCACGGAATGGGACCTTTAAATGAAACAGACTGTACATTTTTAGCTATAAGAGAGGTGTGATCCAGTAACAGCTGCCGTCATGTTTTTCCAGGCCAGAAGGAGGCACCAGCCAGGAAGAGAGAACATTGAGCTGGTTTATTATAACCTTCGTGGTTCAGATGCTGAAGGAAGAGAGGAGAACATCGAGCCAGATTATTATAACCTTGATGATTCCAGTGCTGAACGGAGTGAGGACATTGAGATGGGTTATGATGACGTGGGTGGTTCCAGTATTGAAGGAAGAGAGGAGAACATTGAGCTGGACTATGATGACGTGGGTGGTCCCAGTGCTGAAGGAAGAGAGGAGGACATTGAGCTGGACTATGATGATGTGGGTGGTTCCAGTGCTGAAGGAAGAGAGGAGAACACTGAGCTGGACTATGATGACGTGGGTGGTTCCAGTATTGAAGGAAGAGAGGAGAACATTGAGCTGGACTATGATGACGTGGGTGGTCCCAGTGCTGAAGGAAGAGAGGAGGACATTGAGCTGGACTACTGGAGATGGCGCCGCTCTATGGCGACTCGGTTTTGCTCTCCTTAATTGTTTGTTTGGTGTTACTTTGTATGTTTATGGAACCCAGCTCTAGTCTGCTTCAGTATGATAGAAGGGAATTACTCCACATTCGGGATAACATGCCCGTTTCTCTGCCCAATCTTCCCCCGGACTTCCAACCACACAGGGAGCGGCTGAAACACCGTTGGCAGCCGAGAAAGCGAGGTAAGAGGGGGGGTGCACTCGTCCGACTAAGACGGCGCATTCACCGACCTGCTTTGCCCAACTTGATCCTCTCCAACGTCCGCTCCCTGGCGAACAAGAAAGACGAGCTCTCTATGCTCATTCGCTCCCAGAGGGACTTTAAGGACGCCGCTGCTATATGCCTCACCGAGACCTGGCTGGATGGGAATATGCCGGATTCCTCAGTACAACTAGCAGGCTTCTCTTTACACCGGGCCGACCGCACCAAACACTCACTCAAACAACGCGGGGGCAGTGTTTGTTGCTACATCAACAGGAACTGGTGTACTGACGTTAAAACCATGTCACAAACCTGCTCACCGGAGTTAGAGTCACTTACAATCATGTGCAAGCCCTACTACCTGCCCAGAGAGTTTTCCTCCGTCATCCTGACTGTCGTTTATATCCCACCGAGCGCCTCTGCTCCATCTGCGACGCAGCAACTGGCCCATCACATCATGGAGGTGGAAAATTCCAATCCAGACACAGTTGTGCTCGTGTTGGGGGATTTTAACCACGTCTCCCTAAAGAGGGCTCTTCCGAGATTTAAGCCTCAGATCCACATTGCCACCAGGCTGGATAAGACACTGGACCAATGCTATTGCACCATCCCAGCGGCATATCACGCTGTGGCTCGAGCCCCCCTTGGTGAGTCTGACCACAATACCATTCTCCTTATCCCTAAGTATCGCCAGAAACTGAGGGTGGCAAAACCAACTGTCAAACACTCTATGAAATGGTCTCCTCAGGCAATAGACATGTTACAGGATTGTTTTGATTCAACAGTTTGGAGTACTTTCTGGACTGATGGTCAGGATGATATAAACACTTTCACTGACACTGTTACTTCCTATATTCACTTTTGCGAAAATGCATGTATTCCAACTAAATCTGTGACCGTTTTCAATAACGACAAGCCCTGGTTCAATAATGAAGTGAGGTTGCTATGTAAGAGAAAACACGATGCTTTTAAACATGGTGACACAGAGCAATACAGGGTACTGAAATATGAATTTCAGCGTGCTGTGTTTAAAGCTAAGGCTTCCTACAAAGCCAAGCTTGAAAACAAATTGCAAGCAAACGACATCAAAGGTGTGTGGCAAGGTCTGCAGGCAATCACTGACTATAAAACCAAGCATCATGTTCTGGACAGTGACCCCTCCCTTCCTGGGAGGCTCAACGATTTCTACTCTCGTTTTGATAATGTTGTCCATCAGCCCCCCTCTTTTTCCATAGAGCAGGGCGACACACCACCCACTGTGTCAGAACATGACGTCAGAACCCTGCTCCGCCAGCAAAACATCAGGAAGGCGGCAGGGCCTGACGGTGTGGCGCCTGCTACCTTAAAACACTGTGCCGACCAACTCGCACCAGTCCTCACGTCCATTTTCAATCAGTCTCTCCAACTCTCAACTGTGCCTGCTTGCTTTAAGTCAGCAGTAATTATTCCAGTCCCTAAGAAAAATAACATCACTTGTCTTAATGACTATAGGCCTGTCGCCCTAACATCAGTCATTATGAAAGTCTTTGAGCGACTAGTATGTAAATTTCTGTCTAGCATCTCACTCGACTCGCATCAGTTCGCCTATAGAGCAAATAGAGGCGTGGATGATGCGGTGTCCCTGTGTTTGCACTCTATTCTTCAACACCTGGAGTCTAGTTCCACGCAGTAGCGTAGCCAGACTCGGCTCATTGGGTGTGCCACAGAAAGCCAGGGTGTGCCAGGGGGCGGACCATTTGGTGGCGGCCGCAAGCAAATTTGGTTGGCATGCAGGTTCGTCTACTGCAGAGAGATCTGTAGCGTCAGTGTCCTCTGGCTCTGCACAAACCTCCGGTGTGTTGTTGGCTGCGTTCCCCGCTGTTAACGTCATTGTTTCGGCTGCATCATCTTCTCCACTGTACACCACCAATACAGGTGCGGGAACGGGTGCACTACAATCCGCACTTGTTGAGGGGGAGGGTGACGACGAGTCATCTTCTTCCTCGTCGTTTCTTGCCTTTGCCGAAAAAGCTTAAAAGCGAGCTTTGTTTCATGTCTTCTTGATTTGGCGCTGCTGCTGCTGCTGTGCATGCGTGCATTTGTTTACTTTACGTGGACGACAGCTTAACTAGTTTTGCCATGATGCTCCGGGGCGCATAGAGCAGCGGACAGTTGGACACAGTGCATGACAGCGTTGACATGTGTTTTGCAGACAAAACAAAACACTTTTTTTACCCCATTTTTTTGGGTGCGCCAGCGGCCTGTCTGGGTGGCATTTGCACACCCTAGCGCACCCGTGGCTACGCGCATGGTTCCACGTACGCCCGCATTCTTTTTGTCGATTTCAGTTCTGCGTTTAACACCATCGTTCCTGTGAAGTTGATACATACTTTACAGGAGCTAGGTGTTAATCCATTCCTCTGTAAATGGATTTATAACTTCTTATGTGACAGAAAACAAGTTGTTAAAATAGGTAAGTTAGTCTCTCTGTCCAGGATTCTGAACACTGGCGCCCCCCAGGGGTGCGTCTCATCTCCTTTTCTGTACTCTGTATACACATTTTTCTGTCAATCACAGTCCAAATCCGTTCTGCTGTTTAAATTCGCAGATGACACTTCTGTGGTAGGTCTTATTACTAATAACGATGAGTCTGACTACCGCAGAGAGGTAGAGGAGCTGGTGAGGTGGTGCGAGAACAACAACCTGATACTTAACATCTCAAAAACCAAAGAGATGGTCGTTGATTTTAGGAAGAATACTAGCCTCCTTCCCCCTCTTCTCATCAATGGTGAAGTGGTAGAGAGGGTCACCTCTTTCCGGTTCCTCGGGACCACCATCCATGAATCCCTATCATGGGATCTCAACACCAGTCTCAAGATCAGCAAATCCCACCAGCGTCTCTACTTTCTGCGGCAGCTCAAAAAATTCAGGGTCAGTAAAGTAGCCATGACCCACTTCTATAGGTCGGCTATTGAGAGTGTGCTCACTTTCTCCATGCTTGTCTGGTTTGGTCACGCAACCACTCAGGACAAGACTCGGCTGGAAAGAGTAGTACGCCGAGCAGCTAAAATTATCGGCTGTCTCCCCTCACTGTCATCACTTTACTCAAAAAGAATAATCAGGAAGGCTAACAAAATCATTGCAGACCATTCTCATCCGGCACACCACCTATTTAACCTCCTCCCATCAGGCAGGAGATACAGGAGTATGAAGAGTAGAACATCTCGCTTCAGAGATAGCACCTACCTCCAAGCCATAAGGCACTTGAATTTGCACTGACACATTACCGTTGTCACTTTAAACTGTATGCACCTTAAACTGTATGCACTTTCTACTGTATATGCTGTAGCTGAGAACTGTTCCTGTATGTTTCCTGTCGCTGGCTGCTATGTTTTTGTTTGTCTCTGAGAGTGAAACCAAGACAAATTCCTATCAACTTTTGTTGACATGGCAATAAATCTTTTGAATCTTGAATCTTGAATCTTGAATCTATGATGACGTGGGTGGTTCCAGTATTGAAGGAAGAGAGGAGAACATTGAGCTGGACTATGATGACCTGGGTGGTCCCAGTGCTGAAAGAAGAGAGGAGGACATTGAGCTGGATTATGATGACCTGGGTGATCCCAGTGCTGAAAGAAGAGAGGAGGACATTGATCTGGATTATGATGACCTGGGTGGTCCCAGTGCTGAAGGAAGAGAGGAGAACATTGAGCTGGATTATGATGACCTGGGTGATCCCAGTGCTGAAGGAAGAGAGGAGGACATTGAGCTGGATTATGATGACCTGGGTGGTCCCAGTGCTGAAGGAAGAGAGGAGAACATTGAGCTGGATTATGATGACCTGGGTGGTCCCAGTGCTGAAAGAAGAGAGGAGGACATTGAGCTGGATTATGATGACCTGGGTGGTCCCAGTGCTGAAGGAAGAGAGGAGGACATTGAGCTAGATTATGATGACCTGGGTGGTCCCAGTGCTGAAGGAAGAGAGGAGGACATTGAGCTGGATTATGATGACCTGGGTAGTTCTAGTGCTGAAGGCGGGTTGGGTGAAGAAGCAGCAGCCCAGGGATAGTAGGATCTCCAAGGAGCTGATCTCACTCCAGATGGATGTCTCAGCTCTCACACAGCCAGCTGTCCATCACCTTAGAGAAGGTAGTGACCTTGAGAGTTCCCTTTAAAGTCCCACTGAAATCACAGCAGGACAAAACAGAATAATTGAAAAGGAAGTCAGGACATGTTGCTGTTGTCTATCCATCAATATCATAATGCAGCCAATGAGTTGTCAGTAGTGAAGGCTCACAGCAAATCAGATGACTCCTTGACATGAATATTCATGACAACTCTCCCTGTCAAAGTTACTGAGAGTCTAATTGGTTTGATTGAATTGTCATTTCAGTTAGACTTTAATAATTTTTTATCCGGTTTATCAGTTTTCCCGTTAGTTCAGGTCCATTTCTTGTCACAGTGATATCTACAATATGAGGTTTGGAAGAGGTGGAGAAAGCCTTCAGTGATTGTGAAGAGGAATGTGACACAAGAGTCACATATGTATTCATCAGGGTCCAATTAAGAAACTGAAGAAAACAAAACATTCTACTTTTGTGCATCCATTGTTAACTGTGGGGTTTGGATGTACTGAACCTCTTTAATAGCCAGACATGTCTATCTAGCAGCTGTAAGTAGCCCTAGAGACCAACAAGCAAGGACTAGCAATCTTATTAGTGTACAAATGTATGACTGTTTAGACAATGCAATCTGCATAAAAGTTTCAGCAATCTCTTAAAAAACAAAACAATAACTTCATGATGTTCGGCCATCATGCAGACTGCTCTTCTCAGAGACCCCACAAGCCCCCCGTGACCCTCTCCACAGTCAATAAGCAAGAGAAAATGGAACTTGAAAAAAACTATAAAAATAGTTTGCATGATTGACAAAATACTTGTGTATTTGGTCAACAGTATTTTTACTGAACAACTTTACAGGTTGACCTTCAGAGAAACTTTGATTTTTAGACAGCCTGAAGATCTGAGGCTGGAGAGCTTGTTTGTCTGTGTAAATCTCTGTACAATAGATAATTTTGTGTTTCAGATGTATTGAGTTAGATGTGTGATCTTAGATCAATAGATCATGATGTGTTTCAGATGTATTGAGTTAGATGTGTGATTATATAATATATATATATACTGTATATATATATATATATATATGCTGTATATATATATATATACATACTGTATATATGTGTGTGTGTGTGTGTGTGTGTGTGTGTGTGTGTGTGTGTGTGTGTGTGTGTGTGTGTGTGTGTGTGTGTGTGTGTATTGTTTTTCTGCATAAATAAATACAAAAAAACACTGCATTCTGGCATGCAATGATGTAACGAAGTAACTCAGCTTTGTGCTGCTTCGGCTGGTAAGAGGACAGCATGTATCAACTGTACACATGCTGTCAGCTGACAACACCACGTCTTTAAAACCATCTCTTCAACCATTTAAACTGTTGCTGCTTTTGATCAAATTCATCTTCATCAATATAACAAATCATAAATACAGGATTTTATGTTTTATGTTTTTTGGCCCTCGACTTCCTCACTCTTACTTGTAATAATGGTTATGTTGCACATAATCCACATCCTGTATATGTACTGTAATCTCACAGCATTTTCCTTCATATTCACATTTCCTCTCACTTCTCATTGCAAAACAGTTAAATGCCATTCTTAAATTGAATAACCACTTGTTTGATACCCCTTGGAGTGCACATAAAAAACATTGAGGTGATTTATGTCAATGTTTTAATTATGATTTATAACAGAAATATACAATGAATGAAATGATTACAATATTCATGCATCAATATATAATATGTACAAATGGAAATAAGTTTTTGCAAAGGAACAAACTCTTTTTTTTTCTTATTTATTTCAGCCTGCATACAGTATATTTCATGTCTTGTTTTATGTTCTAAAATAATGCATATTTTTCATTATCTGTTCATGTTAGTTCATGTAAATAATATGTAACATACTTACATTTATTACATTGTAATTCATGTATCAACAACTACTATTTTGTAATCCATGCTTTTCATACTTCCAGTCATGTATTTTTAGTTATGTTGTCATGTTGACAAAGGCTTTACGCGGAAACATCCGATTTTTCTCTGCCCAATAAAAGGCTTTTTTTTTTCAAATTAGCCTACCGTGAGTGCCGGCTCTCCTCTTTCATTGTCATGTTGAAACTAGTCATACTGTCTCTTCTATATCATATGCAGTCTGTACTTCACGCCCACAGAACCTGGTCAAAGGAAGTTGGGGGGAAAAATGCTTCAGACCGGAGGAAGTTCGAACCAATGTCCCGCCTGCGGGACATCCGCTCGTATTTCTCCAATCACCTTACATCCAGACACCTGCCTATCATCGCTCATTATTATCCATGAGTTTCCCTTTCTGCTTTGGCCAAGTTCTCCCAGCTTGAAGTACAGACGTTTAGGAGGAAGCATTTGAAAATTGCGGGAGCCAACCGTCTGTTTTAAGAGACTACGTTGTAACTATTGGTGTGCTGAAACAACCCAATTTCACCACAGTGATCTTTTATAGAATTTAATTTGATCCCTGTACCAAGGGCGCCGGATTCATTTTAGAAGTGCAGAGGCCAAAAGGTGTGTGTGTGTGTGTGTGTGTGTGTGTGTGTGTGTGTGTGTGTGTGTGTGTGTGTGTGTGTGTGTGTGTGTGTGGAATTGAACGGTGAGTCATATCGATTAGTTCGCGGTCTTCGGTTATGTACGTTACCCGAAAAGTAAGGCAACACTAAATAATCAAAAGATTGAATTGGCTTTGGTGTCATATTTTCCAAGAGAGTTTATCGTGGTGGACTTTAATCACTATCACATGAAGATGTCAGTCAGTCTGTCTTCAGCCAACCTTCTCTAGTTTGACTGGAGGCCGCAGGAGAACATGCAGCTGTCTCCTCTGCAGGGCGGGCGATCTCCTGCTTGAAGCCTGAAGCCTCCTCGTAAGCACACACGGTTCTTTCTACACCCGCTAAGATCTCCTGGGCGGCTGCCAGTCTCTCTGTGATGATTCCTCTCATTAAGCTTTAGACATGTTACTGAAACTCTCAGGAGTCTCCAAGTCGACACTGTTCTCTTGCATCCTATTTACCTTAAGTGTTGCAATAGGGCATTTGCAGTAAAATGATTAATAATGATAATGAATAATATGGGTATTTGCGGGGAATGATTGAAACATATTTTACCGTAAGTCAAGTCAAGTTTATTTATATAGCACATTTACACAACCAAGGTTGTGTAAATGTGGAATTGCAATTCCACAAATGTCCGCTAGAGGGCGGTAATCGCTCATTAATGGCTTCCAGCCAAATTTAACATTAGCCATTACAAAGATTACATTGAGTTCCATCTAGGCTTCAAATATACTGTACATATATTGCACAACTATAACTGGGTTGAAATATGCACTTGTTGTATACTAAATGATAGCACAGCTGTTACACTATTTTTTTAACTACAATTATCACCCAATACACATGCCATGGAGTATAACTAATTAAACATGTAATAAAGATAGAAATAGCTCTTACTTTTTCCAAGTCACGCACACTGCAAACTTATAATTAACCCAATGGCTCGAGCAGTCCCGGCTACAGCCAACTACTGTATCTTCATAATGTATACTTGTGACCCCACTTTGATGTCACAAAACTCTAGTGACCCCAGACATCCAAAACAGATTTTTATTTTTTATTTTTCCTAAAATTTACTTGTTTTTGATCATGTTATAGTTTGTAATACTATGTTAACTTGCAAGTAAATGCTCAATTTAGACCACATAGGCTATTTCATGTATTGTGGACGGCAGCCAGAGGCAGAATAGCCAGGATGAGCCACAGATTAGTGCACAAACTGAGCATTTTATTTTCCCAGGTAATGTACAGGTCAGGATATGTACAGGTCAGGACTTGTACAGGTCAGGATATGTACAGGTCAGGACTTGTACAGGTCAGGATATGTACAGGTGAGCTTGTATTTACAAAGCTGCAAATTAATACTGAACAATTACTCTGAATAATGAAAATGTAAAAAGAGTTACTGTAAGTAAGGCTACATATATGGGCTATATCTGGTTAACACATGAGCCCACTAACATGCCTACAGCTCAGTTCCTGCAGCATATCACTGAACAGGCCACCTCCCTACCGAAGAAACAGTTTTCTGTTAATAAGGGGGTCATATGTTATGGCTCTATCATGACAAAATTATGTATATTTACATTTACATTTTGTCATTTAGCTGATGCTTTTGTGAAAACTCAGTTGTCTTAAATTGTGGTCTTTTTATTATTATAATAAAATCTTTTTGTATTGATCAATTACTAGAAATTCCATGCAACCCCATGGTTGGGAAAGCCTGAACTAAACTGTCTGAATTCATATTCATTGTGTTACTTTGGACTAGCGGTAAAAGCAAATGGAGATAACCGGAACGGTGGTGTTAGAGAAGTGAGCTAGATTTGGAAGCTTTTATCTAGTTTGCAGATCATCACGTTTGAGGAAACAGTTATCGGAAAAAAAGAAAAGAAAGAAAGAAGGAAGTCAGAAAGTGACCACATGATGTCATCATCTGTCATTCTACCAGTCAGTCACATATTCAGTGAGTCTATTAACCTCTCACACACCACTGCTGTTTGGCCTCACGGTGTTTAAAGGCAGCAGAACAAGAGTGAACAGGTTAAAAGACACAGAGGAGAGAGTAAGGATGGCGGCTTGGGCCAAAAAGAGTCCCTGGAGCTTTGTGCTGCTTCTGGCTGGTAAGAAGACAGCATTGTTGTTCTTTTGACTTTTGTATAAACTACACATGCTGTCAGCTGAAACCATCTCATTAACCAAGGCTCCATTTAAACTGTTCAAATACCTGAATATCCCAAAATACAATAACAAACCATAACAAATACTATATTTTAACAACTATTTTCTGGTGTTTGACTTCCTCTTTATTGGTTATTTCTAATGATAGCTACTGTCAAATTTAAGCTTTTTCTACTGTTGAGCTCCTTGCACATTTATCCAGGACATTTATCAAGCCTTTTTTTTTAAACATACGGTATCATATTTAATAGTTTGCTTACTTATTTCATACTGCACACATTTCATATCTTATGTTTTAAAATACAAGATTTTTTTTTTTCATCTTGTCTGACTGCTATTTTCCTCCACCCTCTTAATACTATAATCCATGGTTTTCATACATTTATAGTTATGTTGCTGTGTTGAAACTATTGGTTGTGTATATTAATAGCCTATTTGCTGCTGCAGTGACGCAATTTCATTAGCTGGTCTTAAGTACTTCTTCACTTTCCTCTTCTTTCGAGGACTTGGTTCCAGCGTCATCAATTCAATAAGCTTTATTGGCATCAAGTACAGTTCAGTATTTTGCCAAAGCTTAGTGATCGATAATGATATAGGATAATAAAAAAGGCAATACAATATATAAAATAAAAGGAAATGTAATGGAGACTGTGCATGTAGAATGTCTAAACATGTTTTGTTAGTTATTTCCTTTACTCATTGTGGTAGGAAAGATGAACTGAACTGTATCACCAAGCAGGATGCTCAGTTTGTTCTCCTCATCTGGAGAGAAGTCAGGGATTCTGTGGTGGATTTATGGCAATACTGTTCTCTGATCTGCGAGAACTTTTTGCAGTGAAGGAGGAACAGTATCTCTGTCTCAACCTTTTCTTCAGGTCCATGCAGAGACCTTTAGAGGGGCAAGTGAAAAAAATGCCTGCCAAAAATCTAAAATTACCCTTGGAATTGGGAAGACGGGGGCTTTTAATGCCCCCGTAAAATAAGGAGTTAACGTTCTATGTGTGTATGTTAAAATGACTCAAAGCGTGTCCTCACACCAGTACGATCACCCGGGCACTCCGCCTGCCTTCTCCCCCCCCCGACAGAGAGCTCACTCAAGGACAAAAGACAGGGTAGTGAACTGTTAATGCTCTGCTAATGTTCCTTTTCACACCGCGGCCGGATTTGTCAATCAATTCAGCGTGAAGAGGTTTCCCTGATGGGATGAATGATGAATGTGCACGTTAACTTGTCCATCCACGACACAATCCACGTGTACGTCAATAAACACAGAGCAGGAGTTGGAGTTGTGTTGGTGAACGGGCTCTGGTCCGTGATGGAGGAAGACAGTCTTCCTGTTAATAGGCCTTATGCTGAAGGTCACATGACCAAACCGGAATACGATACTCTCAACTTCCGCTCTAAACATTGAATTGACGGTAATGTACAATCACTAATATCAAATTTGTTTTTACTGTTTTGATTTGATCATCCTTTTTGAATATGGCGCTATTTTACACAAGATGCCTCCAGGAGCTACCAAAGATGAGCATAACCACATCGCATATGCAGGGTGACATCTAAAACCCCTGATACCAAAATGGATCTGTGACTACATCGGATATGTATTTGTCCCAAACAAGCATAATGAAACGTTACTTGTGTGATGTCACTTGACACTAGCTGACGCTAATCTGTCACTCTGCAAATTTCTGATACTTGCTAATGTTAGCTAGCTAGCTATAACGTTAACGTAGATCCCTAACAAGCATAATGAAACCTTACTTATGTCACTAGCTAACGCTAATCGGATAAAAAACTTGTCACTCTGCAAATTTCTGATTAACATTCTGATTAACGTTACTTGTAGCCTATGTTTGCTAACGTTATCTAGCTAATGCTATAACGTTAAGGTATAAGACATAATCACGTTGTCACTTCCCTTCCCCAGTAGGCTATCAAACAAAGACAGGCTGACTGGTGCTGTCAGCATCAGGCAACCTGTCACAGTTCTATGAAGACAAATGAAAAGCCACAGGGGGGGGGGGGGGGCGAGGGGAATGTTACGGATGCAGAGAGGCTTCAAAACTGTTAGACGGTGGGCCAAGACCGTTTTTCCTGTTGTTGATTGATCCTCATCGAAAGTTGACACAATATTTTATGTATGATGCCAAATAATTCTATGAAGTCTAAAACTGTTTGTTGGCAGCTCTGCTTTGAAGGTTTTTTTCTTCATAAATGTATATTTTAATCGTCACCCTACTCAGGCAAATCACGGGATAGCTGTAGTTTATGAACCATTCAGAGCATAGTATTTAATGCCTCAACCAATCGCGCGCGGCTTAAAGGACCCCGATCTGATCCAGGATCTGCCCCTCCGCCCGAAATGTAAACAGAGCTCGCCTACGGATCGATGTGTGATTTCCAGATCACAGATGATTCTGAGCAGGAAGTGACCAAGCTCTGCTCTACAGGCTGTTTGGGACCTTTCTCTGGACCTTTAATATAGTCTACAGAAGGTGCTTTGTAGAATCTCTGTTGTCCCATTTATTCATTTTCCATAGATTTGATGGCCCCCACACACTTCACATGCATACAGGACAACTGCAGAAATGACAAGGTCAAATATTTTGCATCAGATTTTGAGGGGTAGATTGTTACGTTTCTTCTAGTTGAGTGTAATGTCTTACATGACATGTGTTCACTGCTGAACCAAAGTTTCCAGAGGGACACACTCTCAGTCCCAGGTAGTCATATGACTGTGTATGCACCAGTCACTGTCACCTAAATCTTACTGGTGTGATTGATTACTGGCTTTGTTTTGGAAAATCATTATTCTAATTTATTTATTTATTCATTTATTTATTTATTTATTTATTCATTCATTCATTCATTCATTCATTCATTCATTCATTCATTCATTTATTTATTTATTTATTTATTTATTTATTTGTGTATTTATGTATTTATGTATGTATTTATTTATTTCAAAAGTGACTTGGAGCTCCCAGTTGTTACAGAATAACCAAAGTTGATCCAGGAGCTGCTGAAGTCCTTGTGATGTTGCGCTCATCTGCATAAAGATTCAAGAAGGATCCTGATGACTACAGTGTCATCCAGCAACTCTCTAATCCAATGTCCTGTTCTTTCTTCCAGGTGCTCTGGGTGAAAGGGTCAACTATCCAAACTCTATTTGTGCTGTGAAAGGATCGACTGTGACCATCCCCTGCTCCTTCACATCCCTGAAGGAGTTTAAGATAGTGAGGGTTGTGTGGTGTCAGGACCATGAAATTTGCCATGGAACCACTCCATCAGTGCACGACAGCAGCTCTAAAAACAACGACCGCCGCTACCGATACCTGGGAGACCTCAGCAGCAGCGACTGCACTTTGCAGATTATGAATATACAATTAACAGACTCAAAGACTCACCGCTTCAGAATGGAAGCAAAGGACAGTAAAGGACACTGGACTGGGCAAAAAGGAGTGACTGTCACAGTCATTGGTAAGGACATCATATTATAATGCTGAGAATAATATTAATTAATACTGATATTTTTTTATGTTTTATTTTACTTGACTTTTATTTAACCTGGTTAGACCCATTGAGATGAAGCATACATTTTCTTATACCTTGTGCTATCTTTCATTTCAATAAAACTACTACTAAAAATAAAGCTAATATTAATGCAAATACGACTTGTTTTTCTGCTACAATAAATTATATTTGTATCACACTTTTTTAATGAATCTACATGCAGTAACTTTTAAGGAGAAAAGGCAATACAAATGATCAGTTGAAACAAGTCAAATTGCTTGGATCAAAACCATGCATTGTAAAAAGTCAAATGAATTAATTACAGATGGCCAACGAATGAGGATCTCCAGCTCCAGTAGTGAGAGAGTGATGAAAGCGGGCAGCAGAGTTACACTGAACTGCACTGCATTCTGCTCTTTCCACCAATTGGACGTCAGCTGGTACAGAAATGACCACGCCCTCAATGAGACCGGCCCCACCCTTCAGCTCAACCCTCTGACCACGGCTAACTCTGGGAATTACTCCTGTGCTTTGAGGAACAAAGAGAAAACACGCTCCAACCCGTACAGCCTGTCTGTGGAGGCTGACAAAGGTTTGTTCATTCATTTTTCAATTGAATTCAACTTTAGGAAGGTTCCTCCCTGTACAACCTTCACCTCCATCTCTCCACAGCCGGTTCTCTTCAATCTGTGTACAAATAACCAGCCTGTTCTCACTCCAACGGCATCAAACACAGCCGCTCTCTCACGCACCTTGTGCATCAGACGAGCACGGTACCGTGTGCGCCAGTATGAGACGCATACGGAAGCACCTGGTTGGAGGCTGGAGCTAGTTACTGGTGTGGAGCATTATAGGTGAAGGGTCTCCAAGGGGTCAAAGACCCCGGGGGAGTCAGGGGTCTCCCCCCAAAAAAAGGTCTTCGAGAAACCCCAAAAGTCTTCCCCTGGAGACCCTAACCCAGGGATACTCAACTTGCTTTGCTTGGGGGCCACTTTCGTGAAATGATAGAAGGCCAGGGGCCAGTTAATAAACAAACAATATACATTTTTCTGTAGCGGATTGTAGGTTTTTGGGGTGTCAGCCGGAGTTTAGTCTGACAATGTTGTGCACAGTAGTAGTAGTGATAGTTAGGTTAAGTTAGTTAGGTTAAGTACATACATAAGTGCCTGGGTAGCGAGCAAACGGCAGTATTTGACAATTTAGCCGCTAAATCATAGATTATTGAAAGATATTCAATATTCCAGACTGAAATGCTATAACAGAAGTGGAGTATTGGCCAGAATGACATGAACATTTGGACACTTATTCAGCGGGTATCTTGCATGTTGCGTTCAGGTGCACTGTAAAAAAAATAAAAAAATAAAAATGTTTGTTTTTGTTTTGCAATTCCATCACGGGCCACACAGGGGGCGCAAGTTGAGTATCACTGCCCTAACCCTTTGCCCTGGAGCCCCACACCATATCCAAACCCTAACCTCAACCAAGTGGCTCCCAGTGCCTAAAGCCAACCCACCTGAACCCCCTGTGCCTCACCCCAACCCCAAGGTGTCAGGTGACCTGTGCCTCAGGCACGTGCACACATAGACATGAAAGGGGGTTTGAGCCCCTGCCTTTTTTTCAGTCTGTAAAAAGTGATTTTTTTTTTTTTTTTTTTTTTTTTATTATAATACATTTTTAATTTTCATTCCAACAACACATGAACAAAACAAACAGCTCAGACACATGAAAAAATAAACTAAAAAGTGCCCTTTCCTGACCATGAATGCATTTCTAATGATGCTTTGTATGGAAATTGCCCTTTCCATGCCATCACTGAAGGCAGCATTCAAAGAGAAATGCCTTTTCCGAGCTCTCTTGGCCTTGAATGCACCATTTGTAATAGGCCTCTGCATGGAGCAGTGTTTTTCTAAACCGCCCCTGAAGGCACCAACCCAAAAACGCACGTGGCCCGTCCCCACCCACTCCAGCAGTGCGCACTCCACTCAGCCAGAGCAACCATGCAGACGGACAGCAGCAGCACAGTCTGACAGAAATGACGCCCAACGTGTCGCGTTTTGAAAGCCGGAGCATACTTTTGCCGACCTGAGCTGCGTTGATTTTGTGGTGTGTGACAGCCAAAGAAAAAGGTAAGGCATTTAAGCCAATTATTAATTATTGATTATTAATTATTAAATGATTATGTGGGTCAAACACACCATGAAAGTGAGCGGCGACAGGTTGCTCCGACTTTGAAAAAGACCCACGAAATAGGACACTCGCTGCAGAAGGGGAATCTCACTCACACAAAACTGTTTGTGTGTTTTAACAAATTTAAACTACCGGTATGAAATTTTGACATTGAATAGCCTGTAAATAAGTTTCCGATCAAAGCCAAAGGTGGCAAGAGAATGCTGAGGACAGCATTTTTGTAAATAAGTTGCCGATCAAAGTAGAATAGCCTAATAAGTTCCGATCGAAGGCCAAAAGTGGCAAGTGAATGGGCTGAGGACAGCATTCATGTAAATAAGTTTCCGACCGAAGGCCAAAATGTGGCAAGAATCTTCAAGCCCTGGGGATTTAAAGGGAGGCAAAAAGATAAGCCTGACTGTAATAACTGAGTATTAGGTATATTATACAATTAACGAGGTTATACGGCTTCATGAGCTCTGAAGGTCCGAACCAGTGAAGTTAAGAGTATAACTAGAAAAAGACTTGTGGAAAAGTAGCCACGACTATAACAGGCCAGAGCGTGTCTGAGAGAAAAATTGCAGTCATTATGAGTGGGCAAAATAATTATGAGTAGTATTGTCATAAATAAATATTAGTCTATGTAGACTATAGGTTCTGCTGCTATATGTTTGCAAATACGGGCCCGGCTAATGCACACTGCAACATCGTATGCATTGTAAATAAATAATAAGTGTGAAAGAATAACTCATGTAACGCATGTAAATAACTGCATGTAAAAAGCAAACTTGGATGTTTAACATAGGCTACATCAATACATCACCGCACATTGATATGGTTGTTTGTATGTGCATGATAGGACATGCGTGTTAAGTCTGACATAGTGTATGATATTTAGTAATAATCTGATGAGCTGTTGTAGGACAATTTATGAAAAGAAATGTGTTTGTAAATGTTACTCTTTCTAAGAGCAGTGAGTAATATTGTGAGTAATTATTGCGTTATTTTAGTATTGTGCTATGTTGCTATCATGCTCTTGTTAAAGCTGGTAATTAATTTTGTGCGTTGAGATTAGTGAGAACAGCAGAGGAGCGAGCCGATACTGTCTTAAGTGCAGGCTACTGTAAATTGCCAAAATACAGGGACGTAGTTAAAAAATTGTGAGGGCCGAGCAAATGTCAAGGGGGCTCAATGGTGCCCTTTCTTGCTATTAAGTGTGAATGGTATTGAATGGAAGGAGCAGCGCTCATCCCCCCTCCCCTCCTGTGACTTCCACGTCCCCCCTCCCCTCCTAGCCTGCAGTGTGTGTGGAGTGGTGCTCTCTGAAAAGCTATTGTTAGAAACAGGCTTGCTGCCAAATGCTCCTTCCGCCTTTCGGAGCACAAGACCAAAACGGAAGCGAGCCGGTTTGACCAATTAGAAGCTCAAGCGAGACGGTTTAACCAATGAAAAGCAGGTTCCCCTCCTAGTCTGTGGAGCAACTGTACTGACAATTAAAGAGATCAGATATTTGTGACAGCCACATACATTGACAATCCTAAAGGAATCCTCACATTATAGTGGTGTATGGTCCAAAGAGGAAGAAAATATGTACAGTAACTGCAACTGCAAGAATATATCGGAGATGCAGTGGAGATGCAGCTGGTTGAGAATGGACCTTCTTCCCTCGTTCACACTCGTTACGAGGGAAATAGATATGAGGAGGGTAGGGAGGGGGATTGGGCCCCCCCGAACCTAGTCAACAACAGGCGGCGGCGGACCTGCGAAGGTCTGAGGGCACGTTAAATCCATATATAGTGCTGGGGAGAGGACTGAAGGGCCCCCGTGTCTTGAAGTATGAATGAACATACTGCCGTGGTACCGTCTAGTCGGCGTGTTTGTCGCATGTAGGTGTGTAGGCAACACGTGGTACGTGGATGACAGTCCACACCTAGCAGAGTGAGCTTCTGTGATAGGAGTCACTTTGTGAACAGGCGAGGCAGATGTAAACGGTTAAAGTTTCTATACCCATAGCAAAGTGGGGTAGGGATCAGACCGTCGGCCAACCGGGTGGCTAATCACCACTACGGGATCTGCCTTAGAGGTGGGTTGGCGGTCGCTATCGTTCTGGGTCATCTGCCGGTTGGGTCGCAGATGGCAGTAAGACCATGTTGGACTGTATGTCAATATGGCCTCCGCGCTCAGCTCAATGTACAGTCAGGCCACTACAAGCCAAAAGCGAATGAGTTAGTAGGCGAGTAGTGCTCCTGTGATCGGGGTTTTTGAAAAGAAGACACCGGGAAGCAGGAGACTGAAGATGGTTAGGTGGGGTTGTCGAGGCAGCACACTTGAGTCAGCTTCAGTGGAACGGTGTCTAGCCTGGGACTGCGCCCTGGGTCAGGGAGGTCTAAAGGACTCAAGCGAATATTAGATAAGATAGACCCAACAGTTAAGGGGCCAAAAATAGATCCAAATTACATTCCTCCAGGATTGGTAAAGATAGTAAACGAGTTGAAACTGGCAGGAATATCGTTTGGGGGATGGATATTGGCCATGCCAAACAACAATAACCAATGCCGAAAGAGGAGAAAGCGAATAAAGAAAAAGCAATTAATAGCTAAAACGAACAAGCCCTCCCGGATTGCATGCTTGCAGCGGCAGTCATGTTTTCATTGTGGGGAGATAGGGCATTTCCGTGCTGGCTGTCCACAGAGGAAGACCACCCCACTGACATGTTTTCAGTGTGGCAGGAAAGGTCACATACTGCCATACTGTCAGTTTAAGTGACAACATAATGCAAAAGAAATTAAAAACCAGTGACTAATTAATTAGTAAATAGCTAGTCCCTACACTGTTGAAAATTAAAATAAATGTGTATACATAGATCAGATATTATATCATCCTCTCTACTAACGCAATAGAGAGAAGGATGAAAGGGAGGAGTTTTGGAAGTTTTTGGAGTCAAATAACTACAATTGCCTATATGAGTGAATGAAGTTACAGGAGAAAGAAGCATGTGTCATATAGTCTGTACACCCAGCATGCGCTAGTAAGTGGTCATAATCAAGAGCTTATTCTTTTCTGCATCATTGTAAATGAATACACCCAGCATGTGTACAAGCATACACTCAGCATGCAATACTAACAGCTTAAGTGATTATGACCAAAAGTTTGCTTTCATTTTCGTTTGAGTGGTTTAGAATACAATGGAGATTTAGTGTCTGAAGTCCATCTATTTGAGCCCTATTTGCAGAGGATGGGGAGACACTAAAAACGAAAGGGTCACAAGCGTGATGACCCCACCAGAAGACACAACTGCAGGACAGGGTAACTTTTGGGTTTCTTTTCTGAACATTAAACAGCAACAAATATTGTAAATAGACAATTAGTTACATCAAATAGGAGCATTTGATTTTTGTTGGCACCTGGTGCTGTCACCTGTTTTCCTGTCCCCACCCAGGCAAATGTCATTTACCTGAGTGGTGATTTGTGGCTGCTGTATGACCTCCATCTGTCATCAAGGGGTCATACATCAGAGGAGCACTCAAACTGAACTGGACTGTAACTTCAATAGAGAGCAGTGACTGAGGAAGCTGTTCAAGGAACGGAAATGGGACAGGAAGTGGAGGACACAGTCAAAGGAGGAGCCAGACCAAGAAAGATGAAAGATGAGTATACAGTCAAAGGAGGAGCCAGACCAAGAAAGATGAAAGATGAGTATTTCACAACAAACAAACTTAAATATGAGTATATAGATAAGTTAAGATAAATTAGGAGAATAGAGTCTAAACTATAAAAAAAAAAAAAAGTTGAACTAAAATTGTGGTCAAGCAAATTCTAGAAATGTACAGTTTTGAAAAAGAAGCAAGGAAAATAAATGGTTTGAGGAGGTCAAAAAGAAAATAGTGGGGCAAAGGAAGGCCAGAGAGGAAAATGTTTCAGTATGTTTAGAAGACAGAAAGAGTTATGAAAAATTTGTTTTGAATTAGTTCACTCCCAAGGGTTTATGGGGAGTTGGTTTCGATAATAGGCATTACAACAATAATAAAATAGAATGGTATGTGGGTTAGTAGGGTTGTTGTGAAATATTTAAAGATGTGAAAAATGCTCATGAACGTTTGGCCTGACAGATGACAATGGGTGTGGCACTACTGGTGATGGACAGGACTGTTTGATCTTATGCCTGGAGAGACGGACTCAATGGACTCATGATTGATTGATTGATTTTATTTGATGTATTGTAACAAAGAAAACATGGAACAGAGGACATGCATCTCGGAAAACATCATCAAGGATTAAAACACAATAAAGTCAAAGACTTGTTTCCATTGTGGTCCTTGGTCTAGGACAGACAATACAAACAACACGAAACAAGCATAAGTACAAAGAATGATAAAAGAGAGACATAGACTATAGACTACTATACAATACTAAAATACAAAACAATGCTCAAATACTAAAAGTAATAAAAATACATAAAATAATATAAAATTAAATGAAAAAGAACCAAGACAAAGTGCATCTATGCTGTGACATTATCTAAAAGCCAGGATTTGACCTTCATTTTAAAAGAAAGCTGGCTGGTAGTAGTCTTGATCGGGAGGGCTAACATGTTCCAGTTTACAGCTCCACTAAACCTAAAAGAACATTTGCCCATGTTGGTTTTGAACCTGGGCAGGCAAAGATCTGCTATACTAGCTCTGGTTTGATGAGCATGAGCGTCACCACTCCTCTGGAAATGATCCTTAAGATATTCAGGGGCCCTATTGTTGCAGATATTGTGGACCATACTGAGCTGCAGCTGGACCGCCCTGGCCTCTAGAGGGAGCCAGCCAAGCTGCTGAAAATGCTGTTTCCCAACGTGGTCTAGAGGATAGACCTAAGACAACCCTGATTAATTTGTTCTGGGAGACTTGTAATTTATCTTTGAGTACCTTTGACAGTCCTCCATACCAGGAGCAAATGGCATAATCAAAACAACATAAAACAAGAGAGCTAGCCAGCAAAAGCAGACTGGCTGCATCCAGTAAAGGAGCTTTTCTGGCTATGAATTTGGTTCTACCATTAACCTTGCTAATGGTTTTTAGAGCCATGGTTTCCCCACCCAGGCTGCTGTCTAAAATGCAACCCAGGTAGCTCACTGACGTTTTAGCAGGGAAGATCTGGCCTCCGAGGATAATTTCAGATGAAACCAATCTGCGCAACCTGGGTTTTGAACCAAATAAAATATATTCTGTTTTGATTCTGTAAGCCATGCCTTGATGTGATCAAATTCTACTCTAAGAGTGGTCTGAAGTTTAGACAGATCCTTGTCAGAGACCAAAATGGCTGAATCATCTGCGTACAGAAACAAGTTAGAGTTACAAGCAGCTTGTAGGTCGTTTATGTAAATTAAAAACAGTAATGGACCTAAGACACTTCCTTGAGGGACCCCACACGTCACAGGCAGGGGCTTTGAAAGCTGGCCGAGGCATTCTGTCATTTGGTCCCTCTCTGACAGGTAGGAGGTGAACCAATTGAGGCCTGAAGGGCTAAGGCCAAGAGCAGAGAGTTTATTAAAAAGTAGGCTATGGTCTACCGTGTCAAAAGCTTTCTGGAGGTCAATTAAAATCATGCCACAGATTTTACCGACATCCATTTCTGAGCG
Organism: Poromitra crassiceps; assembly: GCF_964638095.1. Taxonomy (NCBI): domain Eukaryota; kingdom Metazoa; phylum Chordata; class Actinopteri; order Beryciformes; family Melamphaidae; genus Poromitra; species Poromitra crassiceps. The sequence goes on along the minus strand of NC_139640.1, from coordinate 13,698,924 downwards.
GATAAAATCAGTCAGATAAAGAAGACAGGAGTCAGTTGAGTGAGACTTCCTAAAACCAGATTGAAATGAGTACAATAAATTGGACTCATTAATAAAATTGTAAAGCTGCTCATGGACTACTTTCTCCAGTACCTTAGAGGTGACACTGAGAATTGAAATAGGTCGATAATTACCCGGGTCTGACCTGTTGCCTTTTTTTAAAAGAGGTATTGTTTTGGCATGCTTCATGTCGAGGGGAACAATGCCTTGCTCAATGGATAGATTTACAATGTGGCTGACTGAAGGTGCTATCGAATCTGCAGCGTCCTTTAAAAACCTGGCGGAAATATTGTCCAGACCAGTGGCTTTAGCACATTTAAGGCTCTTTAGCAGATTGGCGATTTTTGCCACTGAGACTGGCTTGAAAGAAAAGCTGTTCGGAGTTGCCCCCAAACTGGCATAAAAGTCAAGAAGATGGCTCTGTCCAAAGGTTGCAGGGCCTGTGGGCAAGCAATCAACAAGTTTCTTAGCAATAGAAGTAAAAAAGGTATTAAAATAGTTAGCAATCTGATTTTTGTTCTTTACTTTTTCGCCATTAATATCTAAAAAGATACAAGGATTTGAGTCTTTACGTGGTTTTGTAGTGCAGCCCAAGTTTTTAAGTGTTTTCCAGAGAGTTTGTGGGTTGTCTTTGTTATCTCTGAACTGATCAGAGAAATAATTCGCTTTGGCCTCTCTGACCTTAGACTGTACCACATTTCTAAAACCTCTGAACAGCAGGAGGTCGGCTTGGTTACCTGACTTTCTAAACTGGGAGAGGGCCTTATCCCTGGAGCCGATGGCTTCAAGGATCTCCTGGGTGAACCACGGGTTGGATCTCTGCTTGATTCTGACAGTTCTGGCTGGGGCTACAGTATCAATGGCAGAAGAAAAAAGCTTTTTAAAGTTTCCCCAAGCCTGATTAACGTCATCTGAGTCTAAAACGGATGACCAGTCTAACAGATTAATCTCTTCAGTGAGCCTGGCCACAGAGTAGTGCTTAAGAGATCTAGCTGAGATGGATTTATGAGAATTAAAAGTAACACGATGAGCTCTCCTGGAGCAAAAAGTAAGAAAATGATCACTAATCCCATAAGTTAACACACCACTCTGGGAGATAGATTCAGTATCCGAGACTAAAATCAGATCAATAATGCTGCTAGATGAGCTACAGATTCTGGTGGGTTCACAGATCAGTTGAGTGAGTCCAAAAACCCTGCTACACCGGTCCAGGCCACTGAAAGTGGGACAGGATTTATTGGCTACATCAGTGTTAAAGTCACCCAACAAAATACATTCTCTCTGTAACAGATCATGACATTTCGATAAATTATCGACTCAGATGATGAGCTGTGAGTAGAGATTGGTCAACATGGTATCGCCATGTGCCGGTGAGTCTCACCATATCACCATAACTAACTGTGTTGTGCCATGGTCCCACGGGACACTGTCAAAGTGGAATACAATTGAACTATTGGACTGTCTGACATCTACTTGCGCGTAAAGAAGAGGACAATACGTCTACTAGCGCGTAAAAAGAAGAGGACAATATTGCATCAACTTTGTGCAAAGGATTTAAAACAGCAGACGGGAGAGCGTTGCTAGGCCAGGCAATTCTCTCTCGCCTGTTGCTGCTTTTGCTATACAGTATGAGGCAATCATCTTCACAGTGGATTGGAAAAGAAAGGGGGGGGGGGGCTACTACAGACATGCAGCTCCTTCCTCCGAGATACTGTAATTGTCTTTGTGTTATGTCATGTCACATGTTTGTGGGTCATGTCAAGTTATGTGAATTGAATGTATATGTCTAATGTTTTATGTTTGTCTGAGTGTCAAATTGACAGATGTATCCTGTGTCATGGAGGATAAGGTCATGTGTTTTGTTTATTGTAAGAGATGAATTATTTGATGCGTTTATGTCCAGTGATATGTATAATCAATTCATAGTTGTATGCAGAGGGCATGTGATAGATTTATTTTTCACATTTAGCGTTGAACTGATGGGCACATTGCCAGAATCAGCAATATGTACTACAGACCTGCACGTATCCTGGTTCTGGTGATTGAAGTCAGTATGATGTTTTTGGAGGAGGTGGTCTAAATCAACAAAGAGTAATGAAATGAATTGTTGATATGCTGAAGGAGTGTTTTTGTTTCAGTTAGAGTTGATGACAAAATTTTTGGTCTATGTGATTAATTTTTGAATAGGTCTCAATTGTGAAATGCTGGTAAGTGAAGAGGTTTTGAATATATCTGGTATACACATGGGATACACACATGGGATGGTTGGTGGAAATGTAGTTGCTTGTGGATGCTGTGTGTATGTATATATGTATTACCAAGCTTATGTGTAATGATCGGAGCAATGCACTGGGATAAACACTTATATACACAACGGGACCCCGACATTGCCATATTCGAATGAATGACAGTTGAATGATGAGCCGGAGAGAGTATTGTGAAAAGGGGGCGGAGACACTGAAGGCTGAAGTCATCTGTGTTGGCTGAGAGGAAAGTGGCCAGTCAGGTAAAATTGGCACAATCTGCGGTGGGCCGGCTCTCGGGTTGGAGGATCTGAGAGATCACCCCAAATAGCAGAACAAAAAGTGAAAACCAGTGTCGTCCCTGTATGCCCCAAGCCAGAAGAAGTTCTCTCTCTGCACCGGAAGAGCACAAGAGTCAACAGCATGGGGGTTGGGTATATGCCAAGTGCTCCAGCACACACACACACACACACACACACACACACTGATACACACAGACAGGTGGTGAGTTGCTGGTCATTATCTAATATATATACATATATATGCACACAGTTGTTCCGTTATTTTAATTTTGTTATAATTACTTTATATTTTGTCGTTATTTTGTCATTTTATTATTTTTTATATAGTCTATAAAGAACCAGAGACTTGATGTGTTTATCCCCAAGGGGTGGAGAAGGAAATAGATGGAAATAGCTCACTGGAAGAGTGGGTGGGGCAGGGGCGGCTCCAGGATTTCAGTTTTGGGTGGGCTCAACAAATGTAGGCTGGGCCCATCTTGGCGGCACCCTTCGATGGGCGGCACCCGATTTGGCGGCACCCAAAGGGTGCCGCCAAAAAAAATGTTGAGGTCTTTTTTTTTACATTTTTAGCGATATTTAGAGGAATATCTCATTTAAATTAATGATTTGAGGGCTTTTTTTGACCTTTTTTAGCTACACTGTACATTACAACAACAACTCTTTTATCTGAATAGCTCTGGGGGTAGTTCTGAGAGTCCGATTTACTCCCGTCAGTACTTGAAGTCTAATATAACAGTTTTATTTTTCTTTTATTGTTAGAAAGAGTCAGGAAACGTTTTTGTGTGTTTATTTTGTATTCAAATGTTCGTTTTAAAAATTAATTAATTAAAAAAACATATATATATATATAAAAAAAAAAAAAAAAAAAAAAAAAAAAAAAAAATATGATTGGGCCTGGGGAAAAAGTGGGTGGGCCTAGGCCCGCCAGGCCCAATACTGGAGCCGCGCCTGGGGCCCATGAGGTTGTCGTCATCAAGATAGTTTCAGGTTCATTTTTATTTGAAAAGAACAGTGGGTTAGAGAAATATATACTAGACACACACAGGTGGTGTGCCATTATACCAGTATATAGGAATATATGTTATACCAGGGTGGTCTATATCTGAATACTTAATCAAAGACATCCTTATATATGTTTATTATTTTGACTTTATTTTTATTTTTTATTTTATTTCTGTTTAAGTTTTGTAGTCTAAACCAAGGATTAAAAAGATAGATTAAGGGGCATTGGAAAAGAGGGGCCCATATATTTGTGTTTTCATATCCCAGTATGCCATACATATTTGGGTATATTAAGGTTCATGTTAATTTGAAAAAACAATTGCAATGCTTAAAGAACAGTATGTTAGAGAAATAGGTCTATAAGGGAGGGAATGATGATTGTATACACATATTTCTCTGAAAAGATTGTGGTTTTATTTTCATTTTTTTATTATTTCATTTTATTCTTAATTCAGCCTATATTTTACAGATTATAACACCTGTTAATATAAGGTCATATATTCCAATATATAACATTGTAATTTTTATGTCATGAAAGGGAACGGCGGTTTCACTTTGAGCCAGACATGTGAGTATGCAAAAATCCATTGTCCAAACCCAGATCTGACCTAAAGGTCAGAAAGGGAGGATATGTGGAAGAATTTTTGTATGACTCATGCATGGAATAGGTGAAATAGGCGTTTAGGCGTTTCTAGAGCCCTTTTCCCACATGCGTACCGGAAAATTACCTGTAAGTCAATATCGGACATTTCCCTTCACACTTCGGCTCGCGCATGTGGGAATCTATCAGCGAAATTGCCTGTATGTGGGGGGGGGGGGGGGGGGGGGGCGGCACTGCAGAGCGAGTGGGGGAGTGACGTGTCGGCAAAACTCTGAATGGTGAAATAAGTTTGCTTGTTTATCCGTTCACCTGCATCGCGTTGAAGCACTTTTTACAGACTGGCTTCATTTGATGTGTCCGGGCTTGCCTTCGCTGTCGGCAACGTAAGCAAAATACTTCCACTTTCGCTTCATGCATTTGCCCTGTCGGGCTGTGACTGAAGGAGGAGGACGGACTGTGGCCAGAGAGCGAGCAGAGAGGAGAGGGGAAAATCAGCACAGCACACCCACACATGAAGCTGACATAGGCTACTGCTCTTATTATCACAAGATCATTTCGCCAGTTTGCTTTAATGTGCGCGAATGATTAGATTATGCCCGCTGGAACATTAAGCAACGTGTGTACACCTCGCCCATGAGAGTGTCGCGGAAAATGACTGCACCCGTTTCTCACTAGTATCCGCTAAAGCACATACCGCTCTTCTGACAGGCTGGAAAGTGGTGAAATCTCCGCGACGACGGGGTCGCGCTTATACCGGCACGGCGCCTTTCTCACATGCAGGCATTAGACCACGTACCGGTCATTTTGCGGTACAAAGCGCATGTGGGAAAAGGGCTTAGGTAAAGTGGTCAACAACAAGGTCCCTGAGGGACGATTAGCTAGGTGGTGTGGTTTCCTTTCATTGTGTGAACTTGGGCTTTGCGTGCAAACAGGGCCGGCTCGTCCTACAGGCGAAGCAGTTTCTTGCCTGGGGCGCCAGGTCTGCTTAGGGCGCCGCTGGTAGCCCTCACAAAAAAAAAAAAATAAAAAAAAAAAAAAATAATAATAATAATAATAAATCGCCGGTGGGCGCCCAGGCGCCCCCCTCCTTTTCTGCACAATGAACAAATACACAAGAATAAATACACTTTGCACCCCTGTTCACAATGTTTAATCTGGCCTGGCTGCTGCACTTGAACAGAGACATGATGCTGCTGCTTGCTTTGTGGGGCATATCTGCACAACTGGCAACCCAACCAAGACTGCTGTCGGAAGAAAAACACGCATAGTGACACTGGTTGGCGCATAGCAGGCGGACTATCACGTTCACAGATGACAGTCACTTTCTTGCAAAATGAAAAGGCACAACAAACCCTCAGGTGCACAGGGTCGAAAACGGAGGAAAGAGGAGGAGGAAAGGAAAGCCCAATTAAGAGGTAAGCTATGTCAACAAAATGCCGTTTTGCGTTTCTGTGTTATTGTAGGCGGCTAGGCGCTAATGCTAGCATTAGCTAAGTAATAAAGCTAAAGCTAGCTAGATAATGCGATGATGCTATGAGTTACTGCTAGATTCATACAGATTGAGATGAATGCTCAACCCTCATGTTTGGGCTTAGTAGTTTTATTAACAAAACTAGGTTACTACTACACCTGAATTGCAGAGTTGCAAAACCCAAACCCTCATCATGCTTGCCTAACTTTCCTCTCAAAATTAGTAGCAGGCTACAGCATTAGGGTTATATCAGTGTCAGTGATGATGTGGCTACAGCTATCCATAAAAAAATCTATTTAAATTGTTTGTCCTCTGCAGCTACATGCTTTTGCTAGGCTAATAACTGTACCTGTGTCTGTACAGATACACTCAGCAAATTCTTAGCAAAGCCCCCAGCTCCTGGAGGAGAAGGGACATCTACACCACTCTCTGAAGCATGTAAGTAACTTGAGCCAATTATGTGTGGTCTCAGTGTCATTGATAAGTTGTTGTTGTTGTTTACAGTTACACCTTGCTATTACATGTAGGACTTAGTCAAATTTAATAAAATATATTTGTTTATGTGCAGTAACATTACACAAAAGACTTAATGCAGTGGTGTAAAGAGTATGAATGTACTTTGTTTACAGCTGCACCTCCAGCTCCAACATCCCCAACATCCAGCACCTCCTCCATTGACACACAGAGTGCAGCTCCTCCAGCCCAAACATCTGATGATCTCCCATCTACACCACTCTCTGAAGCATGTAAGTAACTTGAGCCAATTATTTGTGGACTCTGTGTAATTGAAAATACACTGCTGTGTTATTATTATTATTATTATTATTGATCATTTATCATTATTATCATTACTATTATTATTATTATTATTATTGTTGTTGAATGTTAGTTACACCTTCTTACTAATTAAGTTAGGTCTTATTTTAAGTTACGTTAAATTCAAGTTTATTTGTTCAGTGTGTATATGCACTAAAAATGACACAAATGACTGAATGCAGTGGTGTAACAGTATGAATATACTATGTTTACAGCTGCAGCTGCTCCAGGTCCAACATCCAGCACCTCCTCCACTGACACACAGCATGCAGCTCCTCTAGCACCAACATCAGGCACATCTACAACCTCCACTTACAGACAGTGTGCAGCTCCTCCAGCCCCAACATCAGGCACATCTACCTCCTCCTCTGACAGACCGGGTGCAGCTCCTCCAGCCCCAACATCAGGCACATCTACCTCCTCCACCGACAGACCGCATGCAGCTCCTCCAGCACCAACATCAGGCACATCTACCTGCTCCACTGACACTGACAGACAGGTACGTGCAGCACCTATAGATCCTGCTGACTGGCCAGCCCTGTCTGATGAGGTGAGGACGGAGTTCATAATCTCAGGGCCATATCAGGTAAAGCCAGATTTTACCTTTCCAAAAAGGGATGATGGGAGAAGTTGTCATCACCACCATTTTTACAGGCAATTAGTGAATGGAGAGAAAATCAAGAGAAGCTGGTTGGTATATTCCAAGAAAAAAAATAGTCTTTACTGCTTCTGCTGCAAGCTATTCTCACAAAAATCATACAAACTAATCAGTGCTGGATATAATGACTGGAGAAATTGCAGTGACCAACTCAAAACCCATGAGAACAATCCAGAACATTTAAAGCACATGACATCATGGAAGGAACTGGAGACTCGTCTTGAGAAGGGCCAAACTATAGATAAGATAGAAATGGCACTTGTAGAGGCTGAAAGGAGGAGGTGGCGTGACGTCCTGACCAGGTTCGTGGCCATTATTCAGTCATTGGCAGAGCGAAATATTGGCCTTAGGGGGAGCAAAGACACACTTTACCAGCCAGACAATGGTAATTTCCTAAAGGAGGTAGAGCTCATGGCCAAGTTCGACCCTGTCCTTGAGAAGCATGTTGCGTTGGTGGAACGCGGAGCCATCCATACATCCTATTTAGGAAAAAGTATTCAAAATGAACTAATAGATTGCATCGGTGGCAAGATTGTGGAGCACATTGTCAATCAAATAAAAACATCAAAATACTTTTCAATTATTTTGGATTGCACCCCTGATTTGAGCCATACAGAGCAACTATCAGTCATAATTCGACATGTTGCAATGGAGGACACACCTGAAATAAAAGAGCATTTTATGGGGTTCCTTGAGGTGGAAGAGACAACTGGAGAAAGCCTGTCGAACCTCATTCTCAACAGACTAGAAGAGCTGAACATCCCTTTTGAAGACTGTAGAGGGCAGTCTTATGACAATGGGGCAAATATGAGAGGAAAGAGAAAGGGAGTCCAAGCGAGACTTCTGCAACTAAATCCAAGAGCTTTATTTGTGCCATGCGGAGCACATACGTTGAATCTGGTGGTAGCTGATGCAGCAAAAAGCTCTACAGATGCCACTTGCTACTTTGGCTACCTGCAGAAGCTTTTCACGCTGTTCTCCGCCTCCACTCAGAGATGGACCATCTTAGAAAGCCATGTCAACAAAACACTGAAATCCTGGTCAGAAACCAGATGGGAGAGTCGGGTCAACAGCGTAGAGGCTGTAAGGTACCAGGCTGCAGAGGTCAGAGCTGCACTTCTAGAGGTGAGGGACAAAGCCACAGATGCAGTCGTAAAGATTGAGGCACAGTCTTTGGCTGAAGAGGTTGGATCATACCGCTTTTCAATCTGTTCTGTGGTATGGTATGATATCCTGACCAAAATCAAACGTGTCAGCAAAGTGATGCAATCAGAAACAATGCAGTTGGATGTTGCAGTTGACCTCCTGAAGAAAACAGAAGCCTCTCTGGTCAGCTACAGAGGAACTGGATTTGCTTCTGCCCAAACATCTGCCAAAGATATCTGTGAGGAAATGAATGTGGAAGCTGTTCTTAAGCAGAAGAGGCTGAGAACAACCAAGAGACAGTTCTCCTATGAGTCTCCTGATGAGCAAGTGAGTGATGCACTAAAGAAAATGGAAATTTCCTTTTTCAATGTGGTGGTGGATGCTTCTATTGCATCACTGCAGGAACGATTCCAGACGTTGGATGAAGTACAGGGAAACTTTGGAGTGCTCATCAACTTCCCTGACCTGCCCAACCAAGAGCTGACAAAGCAGTGTGAAACACTCAGCAACAGCCTGAGCTGTGGTGGACAGTCAGACCTGGATGGGAAGGAACTGGCACTGGAGATGCAGACTTTCCCAAATTTGCCAAAAACCAACATGACCACCCTGGAACTTCTGGCTTTCTTACAGGAGAAGAAACTGAAGGAAGTGTATCCAAATATGTGGGTGGCCCTCAGAATCGCTGTCACTATTCCAGTGACAGTTGCTGCTGCAGAGAGGAGCTTCTCCAGATTGAAGCTGATTAAAACCTACCTGGGGTCTACAATGGGCCAAGAGCGTCTAAATGGACTTGCATTAATGAGCATTAATCAGGAGGTTTCAAGGAAGATACCTTTTGATGACACAATAGATGACTTTGCAGCAAGGAAGTCCAGACGTGTCCACTTTTAAGGACATGCTGCAGCATGATGCACCATATACTTGGAAGATTATGGTTATACACATGCTAGTCTTCTGTTTTCTTTTTTGCACATTTTTTTGCTTTTAATGCCCATAGTTTTACAAAAGACTACTGAACATAGCACATTTTCAATGCATGTTGTTGAAGCAAATGTTTATTGTTTTATTATTTTATCATTCTAAGTTTTATTTTATCATCCTTGTTTAAAGGAGTAAAACTGACTTTGATGTGATACAAAGAGTATTGAACAGCACCTTTTCTGTGCATACAAAAATGTTTACTGTCACTAGGACTGGCTGACTTTGTTAATAATTTTGTTAAAACTGCACTATATAACCTTTATGAATGAGAATGACACACATGAAAAACAATGCACAAAGTTGTCTTGTTTGAAGATTGTTTTGTTTTATTTTTATTTTTTCTCTTACCTCCTTAAAGGAGTAAAACTGACTTTGCTACTCTATGTGAACCAAAAATGTACAGTATTACCAAAGACTATTGAACAGCACCTTTCAGTTTACACATACAGGAAAAATAGTTACGGTCTCTAGGACTGAGGAAGGACCTCCCTCTAGTGGGAGAAATAAGAACAGCAGCTACTGCATCTACCTCCAATGATGACCTGTTAACAATTGTGTTAAAATTGCGTTTTCTTGCCACTTTCTCATATCCTCTCAGTTTATTTGAGAAGTGATTTGTTTGTTTGAGAAGTGATTTTATTCAATAACAACAAAAAGAACAAGAAAAAAAAAAACATGTTTGTATTTTTCTCTTGAATCCATGGTGATGGATTTTTTTTTTTTTAAATAAATGCTGCAGCTGCACACTTACTGTTTAAACTTGAATTATAATTGTTGTTTTTCTTTGTTCTTTGGTGTGAATTTATGGCTTTTTGGCACCTAACCTTTTAAGGTTGAGATAAAAAAATAAAATTTGACATGTTATTTTACTAAAAATAATGCATTTTACCATCATTTCAGGTAGAATGATACCAGCCAAGCAAGAATATTTCAAGTGTTTCAAGTGCTTTACTGAAATATTTGGACCATATAATGATAATACAATTATCTCAACCTTAAAAGGTTACATACCTTTTAAGGTGTGTAACCTTAAAAGGTTACATACCTTCGGCCGGGCATCTGCGCGCCTTCCTGGGAGGGGGGGGGGCACCCAAATGCCAATCTCGCCTGGGGCACCAAAATGTGTAGGGCCGGCCCTGCGTGCAAAGCTGCCTATAAATGCTCATGTGTGGCTAAAATTAAACAGATTCATATCTTCGCAGCGACTGAGAGGTTGTCCTATTATTTCGACATATTCTATAGTATATCATATAGAATTATCCACGACAATATCAGTCAGTCAACGTGAATCAGGTATGTATGTTTGTCAAAGTCTCATCCTAAAATGAGATATTCCTCTAAATCTGGTTAAAATCGGAATATTTAAAATGAGTTGTACCCCTAAATTGGCCTTCAAATTACCTCAAATTTCCCTTTTATGAATTTGAGCCGCTGCCCCTCTAATGTTCTCTGCACGTCCCTGGTTTTCACCATTTTCTTCAGAAATAGGTGGCTTTTTAAGAGGTTTTTAAAAACAACAAATGTGATGAAATGGGATTTTGCTTCTCCTATGTTCTGTCCTCTCCTCTCTTCTCTCTCGTCTTCTCTCTTCTCTTGAGCTGTTGAATGCTGCTTGCTGTAAGATAAGCTCAGTAGACTCTGGTGCTGAGAAATGATGAAACAGCACCACCTGCTGGTCTCAGAGACACAGTAGAGAGCTGACATCCGAGTACTTCATCTGTAGCATTTGTGACATCCAAGGACCAATAATGGATTGAGATCAAATCACACAAGCAGTTGTTAAACTACTTTTTGCAGTAACTAGTAATCTAACTACTTGGTCAAATTGAGTAACTCATTTACAATGACTGAAATTTAAATGGGCTAGTTACTAGTTACTTTAGGATGTGAAAATAATGGATAACTTCAGAGGGAGAGCTACAGCCTTCCTGTCCGGCAATAATGCTCTGCAGCTGCAGTCAGACCTATACGCTATAAGCCTCCCCAATAAGTGAATGTTCAAGTATCCCATGCAGGTACAATGTCTATTAATGATTTATTATGCAGTAATCTGTAAAGTAATTAAATTACCTTTTGATAGTAACTGTAACTATTTACTAATTTTCAGTAACTTGCCCAACACTGCACATAACTAACTGGAGCTGTGCTTCTCTAAATCAAACTGAATGATATAGACAGTGGACTTGTGTTGTGATGTTGTGTTGGAGACATCGTGAAGCTACAGGAAGTCACTGTGGTTTTTGTCAGCAGCTTCCTGTCATTACAGATAGGCCTATCAGAGAAAAACACATATGAAACTGATGAGGAGATAAGAGATGGGGCGTAAACAGCAC